>NC_065532.1:41958932-42268330 GCF_020184175.1 Aphis gossypii
AATTCACGCCAGACCGCACTTATTTACATAAATATAACTTATCAGTTTTAACTTTTTAAGACAACATATAGAACGATTCACTGCAAGCATGCTTATTACTTACCCCCATTTTTCAATGTGATAATGAAGCATTATTTTTATTGAAGGTTTTGAATATATTCAAAGATTGTATTTTAAAATTCTTAAGATTTTTTTGTACTACTTAAGGAGTTTCCTGGGCTCCTGTGGCGATACAATATCCTGTTTTTGATACGAAAACCCTGCTGTTGGTACATTGTTTAGTAGATAACTTTTTTTTAATCATACTTAATTTAAAATTCAAAAGAATAGTTTTTTAGTCATTAAATTTTTTTTTATTGAAGATAATAATTGTCCTTAATAATAGTTTTACAAAAATGAAATATATGTAACAAAAAATGGATTTACAATTTAACTACCTTGGGACTATTTTTATAAATTTTAAATATTGAAAGTTTAATATAAATTTTCATATTATTTATTTCTAAGGCTTGGAGTTTAAAGCATACTAAGCAACTAAAAAAGCACACGCTTGTTCTAAAAAAGCAAAAAAAAAAAAAATTACCAAAAATGAACATGAACTAGTTATAAAAATTAATATTTGAAAAATTAATTTAAATTAAAAAAATAATTAACTATAGGTACATACCGTGTATTTCTCTAGATTTGCAGTAGTGAAACTGACTCTATTGTCCGACAGAATATTTTTATACATAGAAAACGAACTATCTACAACCACTGAAGTGATCGGTGCATACAAGGGGTTTCAAATCACAACACTAAATGTTAAATTTTTGAAGTGGTCAATATCGATGTTATAAGCATACTGACCGTGTAGGTACTGCAGATTATAATATTTGGATCGACAATCTATGTGTTTAATTTTTAATTCGTCTAATAATCAAGCCGATAACGAAAACAATTATAATAATTATATAATAATCGAATACTTACAAACATTTAGTCCGCATTCTGGGTTTTTACGTTTCTTATTAATTCATTTTTTTATTATTACTATAATAGCACAATAAACATATAAAAACTATAGAGCTGAAATAACTGAAAAAAATATTTATATGTATATAAAAAAAAGCCAAAATAAATTGGTTTATTTGGAATCAGAATGAAGTGAAACGAATTTATATATAAAAATTAGATTTCTATCTCATATATAAAAAAATAAGTATATGCTTTAAAATCCGAACCCTAGTTATTAGTTATTACCATTGATATCTCTCATAGCCTAATGTTTTCTAAACTCATTATCAAGGATCTATTATCATTTGTAAGTGTATAGAAAGTTAAAAACTTCTTGTTCGAATATTGATTTTGATAGGTTAACATTTTCAGAGCAATTATCTATTTAATAATTTAGAGTAGAACACGAGGGCTTTCATTTGAAAAACAGAAGTTTGTATGTCCACAATATACATTTCTTAAGCAAAACAAAAACCAAATACATACAATATACATAATATAAAAATTTCAAAAATCAGATTTCGTATAACTGCATTATTGAAGAAAAATGTGTGAGCATGCTTTGTGAATCATTCTGTATTCATATTTTATTCCTAATTTACATATTTGTAGATTTAATTCGAAGTCCAACATTTGCTTACATGTACCTACCTAATTTATTAATAATGGTATTTTGTACTAATAATCATATTATTACTATTTATTTAAGATTTTACATATTAAATAAAATACCTATATTATAATTATAATAATAATTTAAATTAACTATTAACAGTTATGGTAAATCAACATAATAATTATTTTAATATCACATATAATAATTTATATATATATATATATATATAGTATATACGTATATATTGTATTATTGATAAATACAATTAAAACATAAAGATAAAAAAATAAAAAATATAATTAATATACAGTTAATAAATAATAAGTAGGTATATGTATATAATAGTAGTAATTTTCACAATTTTAATTTTTAAATTGTTCCCATATTTATGTACAGCCGATAAATTATTTAAAATTTATTTTGCATGTCAGTATTCAAAATTATTACAATGCATAAAAATAAATATTATTATATTGAAAATGAATTATTCATAAAAGTAATATTAGATCAAAATATATTAATTATTTATATCATAATAATTATATCACTTAAAAAATTCACCATACATTTTTACTCAATATATTTTTAAATAATTGTTTACATCATTTGAAAAATACATAATACATTGTAATCGTTAACAGCCAAGCGCATTACTATATTAATATATTTCAATATGGGTACATCGTAGATGTAAACTACTTAATACGCATGAAAAAATGCCATGGTTGAAGTTTTTGTGTTTGAAAATGGCTTAGTTCCAAAGAATCTAACAAAACATTTTAAGAACTTGATAATTTGATATAATGTACTCGTATAAGTATAGATCTATAGTACGCTTACAGACGTATAGTATGATTAAAAATAATAAAAAAAAAAAACTATTATATGTATACGTCTAAATTAGAATATAAAAAGAGGTAAAACGTAAAAACCGATAAAATATTATCTAAAATAATTAATATAATTAATTATATATTTAAACGATTTTATACTGATTATAGCAATTAAAGATCAATCATTTTTTTTTTTTTATTTATAATAATAATATAATATACAACATTAAACTTTGTTGTATTATATTATACCTATTTACCTATATTGTTCACAAATGTATAAATGATAAATTGTGACCATCTGTTTAGAGTGCTGATGTAGGTATATAAATACAATGTAAACATTAAACGTACGGGCAAGACACAATGAAAACGTTTTCACACAATAATATCCTATTATTTCCTTCTCGCTCGACGGTTTAAATATTTTTTATTCTTTTAATAGTCAAGAATGCGAATACGCTTTGAAAATTTGTACATTAATACTATTAATGGTACAAAGACTGAAGGTAACGTGAGAATTATTATTTTTTTTAAATCCAATTACTTACCTATAGTAAATAGGTGATATCGCGAGTAGGTATATTGATTACGATATTCCAATATCGATACGTTCTAGCCACAGAGTAATCTAGAACATTAATATTGTTATGTTATATTATAGTTTACAAGCGTAAAGAGTATAATCACTAAATGTTGTGTGTATATTATATTTTACTAATAAAAAAAAAAAAAAAAGAATATTTAATAAAAAATTGAACGAAAGTTAGACATTACCACTATTTCGCAACACGTTTATTAATAATTATGAGATAGCTATATCATATATAACTACTAGTATTGATACACAATAGTTAATTACAATATGGTGAAATATTTATAGAATAATAAATACATAACGATTTCGTTCGTCCTCATTCCTCTATAAGCAGATTGAAAACAGACAACACGCATTCATTTAAAACGAATGTAACATCTCATTTCTTTTTATTAATTTCATAACAACGATGTAATTTAAACATTGTATCTACGGACAACATTGTGTGAATATTATATTATTATTTATTACATCAATTTCTAACAAAACCTTAACATTTATTCGTTATCCTTAAGTACCGCCTTACAAATAAGAATTAAGATATTATTTATAATATAAAAGTTATAATACTAGGTTAGGCTATTAATAAGCTGCAGCTGAAATTATTGAATTAAATAACATTACTTACACTTACACTAACAGTTATGATAAATGCATACTTTGGTAAAGTTGTACATTGGATATTTTTATAATATAATTTTCTTTTTATTTGCCGTCCATCTAACTATCTTAAGTGACTACAGGAAATATTTAAAACGGAAATGGTGTTGTTTATTCTGTCTGAAGATTCTAGATTCTAATTGAATTAAAAATAATAATAAAGGTACGCTAATTCCACGACTTAAAAACTCGTTCATCACTCCATCAGACATCACATTTAGATATTGAAAAATAAATATTCACAGATTAAATAAATTTACTATAGTTAAGATTTTATTTGAAATCGATTTGTAAGTAATTATTATTATCATTGAATAAAATACAATAAGTATATTGTACTAATAGTTACAAACTATGTGTCAAAGGCACGAGGAGAGAGTGTTGAACACGTTTTGAACGAGTGGATACTACAACTGATTATTATTATTATGTTATAAAATAGGTACATAAATATTTTTGTTGTACGTTTTAATGGCCGATTAATTCTGTCATGATAATTATTATGAATTTCTATGATAAATGATAATATTTATTATTAAACATTTACTGTTTAGTGTTTACAGTGTAGGTGCATAATAGTTTAAGTGTGTATAATAATCAATATAATAAATACATAGTAGCTATCGTCTGTGTAAGTATTGTAATCATTTTAATCGAAAGACAGTACATTAATTATACTTACATTTGTGTACATTATACATGACATTTACAAGCATTATAATATTATACGATGATGCATGTTTCATGCATAATATTTACTTGTTTGTATGTGTAGTTGCCATTTTGTGACTTGTGTCAGGCGCTTTGTTGTTCGTTAGTGAAAGCTTTCATTATACTTAAAAAAAAAAAATTATAATTATTATTTATATTCATTGACCGCTTGAGTTATTTAAGGAGTCTAAAATTCCGTCGTAATTCGTCCATATGTGCATAAATAATACTACAAACTTAGTTAAAATAAAAAAAATTTAAAGTAGGTATACTTTAAAAGTAAAATTCAAAGGTAATTTTATATTTTATTCTGAAGTAATCCGTTCGCTTTTCAGTTACTAATGACTTGCAATAAATGTCGAAGTAGAGAAGGAGCGAGACATGATTAAGTAAATATTATTTGAATCTATTTTTCTATAATCAAAGGAAAATTTCCCTTTACAACCTCTTAAATTATTATTCACACACATACCTATGTATAATAATAAACTTTCTCGTGCAAGTTGAACTTGTTTTTTGGATTATTAAACTGCTTAATGATGTAGGTACGTATTTTGACGATTTTAATGCTAAAAGTGTCTTTTTTCCTCTGTCACTTAGCCAAGGTAAAAAAAAAAAACGATGGCTACTCAAAATATTGGTGTTGAATGTCTGTTTATTCAATTTATAATTTTGCAACATAGCTTGAAATAAAATTCGACGCCATTAATATCATCATAAATGTATTAGGTACTATGTTGTGTAATACTTACATTTTTGAAATTCCTAAATCCTAAGTATAATCCACTGATTTTTCAATAAAAAAATTATTAAAAATAATCTCGCTATATATAAGTCCATAAAATACTAATTGTTAATTCGATAATAGTGCCTACGAAATATATTATTGGTGAACTTATATATCCATGACGAACACTTAAAGATACACAACATACATTTAGAATGACTAATTTGTAGTCTTAGCCGAACTACAAATAATAACAATGAAATATGTATAAGTAAAATGTTACCGCATATTGTCATACTAAATTGGTGTGCCGGATCATGTATTATATTTATTTATTTTTCACCTAATACGTTCGGGTAACAGCTACCTCGCAAATAATAATTTCAATAGCAAAAATACATCTATATATTAATGCATAAATAGTTTATTATTTTCATTATCAACTATTTAATTATATCATAGAAGAGACGTTAACAGACAACATTGTTTTACTGGGCGGTACCTCTTTAAGGAAAACAGTTGATAATATTTTGTTATTGCTATTGCATGTTCTACGTATGCATACGATAAATGAATAAACAATAATACACAGTGAATTGTTCAACAACTTTCATTGTTTATTAATTTATATAACTACATAAGTATTATGAGTATATACTATTTATTGAGGTATGTATGGGTTATTTGATTTATTGGTACATAACAGTTAGGAATTGATGCACCTAATATATGAATGTATTTATTTTATTTTATTTCCTCAGCTCACAAAGACATATTGGACCTTACTGAGAAAAACTGCTTCGAGGAAGCCCAAGGACTATTGTAATATTTTTATAGTCGGTGTATGTTACTCAAACTATTTTATTACTTCACAATCGATATCATCTAATAATTATAATTGAAAAACGATAAGCGTGCAATCACAGTATAATTTATAGAAAACATTTTAATATTTTTTATTTCGACGTATAATATGTACAATGTAAGTGCCTGTATACTATGTAACTACGGACCACGGTAGTTAGGTCACTTGGCTATAGTAATTAGTAATTATTCATCAACAGGGATTTAAATACATATAATAACTGTAATAAGTGGATTGCCAAAAATTAGATGATTTTTTTATTCACTATAGTGATCGTTATATAAACAATATGTTATAAAGTATTGAATGTTCGGAGTATTTTATTTTTTATACATTGAAGTTAGATATCAATGTAGATATTTATCTTTAGTTTGGATTTTCGTGTAATTTCACACCCATGAACGGTGTTTATCAAATTATATTTTGTACTGTAAGTACTATTATTATTTAAATTGCTGAATTTTATAAAATGTTACATTCGTATACCATTTAGTATAGGGAAAGTAATGCTGACGCAGTCCCCTCCCTAATATTAGTTATTGTAAACAGAAAAAAATTATCATTTATAGATGTATCATGCGCAGTATTATGCTATTATACGTCGTTTACAGTATTACAATTATTTTTCGTAAAAACCCATTAAAAAATACTTTTTTTTATTTTATAAAATATACCAAAGGTAAAACGGAATTTAATTGACCATTAGATGTATAATAATATAGCGTTTATTGTAAAACGCTTATTTTAAGCAGTACCTATTTTATTCAATATTATACATACTCACTATATATTTGCTTCTATAAATGATTCAACCGTGTTTCCTAGTCTTATTATAATATCCGATTTGCTGCAGTAGAATCGTGTGTCGTACACTAATAGGTATATCGTGTATAACTTACTGTGGCTAAACGGGATATTATCCTTATCAGGTATACTTTCCAATTTTCCAGTTTTCTTATTTTACTCGGATTTATATCTCTAAAATAAGCTGAAATCACGAAACTGCGTTTGTTTGTCTCTTTATACATTTTATACAGGTACCCATAAACATGTTTTTCTGAAAATTCAAAATTTTAAACCCGACTATAAGTATTGTAGTTTATACTAGGTACACATATTACACTTAGTATGCGAGCTTGTAAATTAATTTATAAGTAACGAGCAGTAAATAGTGGATATTTTGTATAGGTATACAATAAAAAATAACTATATTAAAAATTTGAATTACACTTAAAATACGTTTAAAAGTTTACTAAACCCGATAAAGAATATAAATGCGCGTGGCTTATTTCCACTTTACAAATGTAAAATTTAATACAACGTAGACACTAACTGCAGTTGGTTATGATTTCGTTAATTGTCACTATCGGACATGAAATCCAGAGGGGCCCACTGGGTCACTGCAGGGTACGCCCGAAATCGTTGAAAATTAAAAACAAAAGCTTTTGTCATGTAAAAGAATAAAAATACAACCTGTATTCAAAATTATTTAGACCCCCCCTATCATCTCAAAATAAAATAAAATCCCGCGGTTACGTGCCTGCAGGTCGTTATTGTCGTCGGTGTTATAGTGTCGTATATCGAGTCACCCTGTATAGTACACGTTCAAAGACTCGAATAATAGTGAATGCAAATTTGCACTCGACAATATAAACTAATGACGAGCAATGCGTTGATAAATCGATCAATTATAGTGTAATCGAATTTGGCGCTGTTGTCCGGAATCGATACAATTTACGCATAGACGTTAATAAGTTTTAATCAGTTTCCTGCGTTCAGTATAACATATATATTATATTCAACTACTCTCCCAATGTGTCCCGATGTACGGCTGTACATAATAATCGGCACGATGTGCCATGATTTATGGCGTTGATTTCAATTACACGTCGTCGTATTTATAGTATTCTACCGGTGCTCGAGTCCATCTGTTAATCTATTTTCAGACGTCCCCGCGGTGGCCACAGTCGATGGGATTCGATTGTTCGATTTCGTTCGGTTCCCGAGGGGTCCATTCACGACACCCGAAAATCGGCAATCAGTGTTTCCGGCACGGGCGTCAGGCACATCGATCGGACATGACCGAAGACACGACAATATATTATTATAATGACAATATTATAATAATTGTACGTTGTATGCAACACTGTAATCAATTACAATAACAATTGTCAAATCGTACAGCTAAAAAAGGACAAAATATCGTCTACGTCCTTTAGCCGTGTCAAGTGGTCAACTGCAAGCGTTCGCAATATAGTCTATACCGCGTCATTATATTGTAATGGATTCATGGCTGTCGGTGAACGTGACAACGGCCAATGTCCTGTCCAGAGACAGTCGAGGATCCGTCCGCGGAGTCAAGACGGTAAAATTATAAATAATTTAATACGGCCCCAAGTAATACGCGCAGGCCGGCGGAGTTTTCTCTCCGTTTTCCCGTGGTTTTACACTTAAAAAATAAAAACCAACACACGCAGCGTTTTACGAGTTCCCCGATCATTGGCGTGGGCACCCGGCTTTGCGAGTATTTATAGTGTGTAGCACGAATAAAATGAGATTTTTTTCCTCTCAGAAATCGGCAGCGGCTGCGTCGACGGCTGCGGTTTAGATAAGTCTTTAAAAATAACTTATCCCGCCTTCGCTGCTCTCCATTACGTATTATAGGTACGGCGGTATAACTGGCATTCGGCTGTCGTTTCGTTTGCCACATATTTCACGTTTTTCGTAAAAGTGCGTTAAATTTCGTATATTATCAGATGTACATTAATATATCATAATATTATTAAAATAAAATTATTTTTTTGTTTCAAATTTGTGAGCGTATATATTATTTTCTCCGACTCGACCGCGGACAATGGATATATCATCAGACGTCAGTATCAAATATTTTAACAATAATAATAATAACAATTATAATAATAAAATCAATGATATAATCGAATCGTATCGTATATACATATTATATAGGTTTGGGGGCAGTTAGCATTAGAGGCTTCTCAGGTGTATATCGATGACGGTACAGGAGGACCTGCCAAGAGCCCGTATGCCGGAACGGTAAGACGACGATGAGATGGCTGCATCGCGCGAACCATAATATAATAAATTATCGTTATACGTATGTTGGGTATTAACTGTAATGTGTCATTGTGTCCTGCGAATTGTTTATATTTTAAAAAGATAGAGCATATTAAAATTAAAAAAAAATAACCTCTTATACGTTTACTTACATGTTGCGAAAGTATATTTTACTTTATCGTATAGTCAAAAATTTTAAATGCTTAAAATACTATAATTTTTAGGTACATTATACTATAAAAATATAAAATAGGTTAGTCGTTATATCAACGTAATATTTTACGGACTAGACTTATTATTGTTACAGACAGATTTTGAAAAACGTCATAATTTTATTCAATTTACGGGAAATCTTTTTAAAAATTTGGACATTACTTACAAATTATATTTATAATAATATATTGACAATTTTATATCATATGCTTTTAATTTTTATCATAAGTTTGTATAATAATAGTAGACCAATATTCAAGGAAGGGTTTCTAATGTTTCGATACTTTATCTATACTTTATGGTTGAGTTTTTTCGTAATTGGAGGTTTGATTACTATTTCAAGAGGTTTTTTATCATTGAGCAGAAACGTTTGGTTTAAAATGTATTTTATTTATACATTTTAATTTGTATACTTAAGAGTTAGTGTATGATATTAAAATGGTTGTAAATAAAATATGTTCTTCAATGTTTGCTTGTAAATGTCGAACTAACTGTAATGTATCTTTTGATAATATGATATTATAGTATACTAATTTAGAAATCGTCCGAATATTGTCTAGTGTGTATTGATTCAATTTGTATATTATGTTCTGTACTGTTTATGTAGTGTTAAATTTAAGTACTATTGAATATGCCTATTTTGATTTTATACGCTTTACACCTGTATTGCACTAGTATTATATTATGTAATATTAGATATATTATACCCTGCAGCTTCTGGTGAGGTCTTTAGTGTACCTACGCGTTGTTTTCGTGTTTTTACGATTATGATTTTAACAAAACGAACATTTATAAATTAAACGCTATTATTAGTGTACATAGTAAGATGCAGCCCAACAGGTACTTTGCATTAAAATTGAATTTTTAATTGATCAACGAATTTGAAGAAATTCAATAAAAAAAATACATAAAATATAGTATAAAGACAGTAAATAATTTCTCAACAATAACTTAATGATTTAATGTATGAATAGTGAACCTCAAGTTATTTATCAGGCTAGGTTTTTGTAATTTTTAATTACTAGAATGATTAAAATAAAATAAAAAAACAAAAACTAGCTCTGCTATAATAATATAATATGTGTCGAGAGAACTTCACGTCATCATTGAATAGATAACTGTAATTGATGTGTAAACATTTAATTAAATGATAAGTCACGCGAAAAGCAATTCTGGGCGGATATGGCGGGTTTGTCAGTCTATATTACGAAGTATATTTAATTATATTAATATATACGATATATAGGTACATATAAAAGTAATATATTTTATATTAAGTAATATTGTACGTTGGAAATAGTTGTCGAAAACTTAAATAAAAAATTATATCACATGCATTATAAATATTAACTATCAAGTACACTTATATAGGCTGTTTAATTATTTCTTTTTGAACTACAATATATTATGACATCAAAGCAACAAAATTGATTTTGTCCAAGACTAAATTTGCTTAAAAATTCATATTTTTCCGTAATTTTTTTTTCTGATATTTTTATAGGTACTGAAATTTTTTTACTTTTGATTCTCAATTACTAATTAGGTACAAAATCAAAAGGTGATAATAGTAAATAGGTACCAAAAAAAAAAAAAATTAAAAAATTAAATAAAACACCATTGCCATTAAAACCAATATAATAAACAAAGCTCCGCTTAGTCTAAAATCATCATGGGCTTAGTTGGGGGATGTTTTGGGTATTCAATTAAAGATAAAACAATTTTAAAATATATATTGTGATTAAATTTAATGTATATCTAGACCAAAACCTACTCCGAAAATATTTACTATCTACGCCCATGAAAATCATTGTCGAATAAATAGCAAAACTTTAAGAAAGTATTTATTTGTTTAAAATTATGTTTTTCATGATTAAATATATTTTAAACTAAGATAAATTAAAACTATTTAATTTCACAATGTGTAAAAAATAATATAAAGTTATAGTAACCCTGACTGAAAAGAAGATATAAATATAAAATTTATATTAATATTATAAAGTCATCATATTTAATATTCAGTTAATTCCATTATAAATAATATATAAGGATGTACTTATTATTTTTTTAATTTAAAGTTCTGAAGGTGAACAAGCTATTATTATAAGGTATAAATGGACGAGCAATAATAAAATATTCGTTGTGTATACGCATTTTTCTCTTTTCTAAAAATATTCAACTGCAGTTACAATAATATATAATTATCATAGTGATTATATTATACAATACATAATATGATAAATTTGTTTATCATATATTTATAAGCATTGAACGTTTCACAAATGTAAAAAATAACAAATACCCAAATCAAATTTAACTCGTATTTTGTGATCGTGATGTCCTGACAAAAATAAAATTTCAAAAATACATTGGTCATTATTTGAAATTCTGTAAGTCGTAAGTTTAATAATAGTATTGTAGCTAGTCGTGCTTACGTGAATGTTTGTGAGAATAATAAATAAAAATGTAATGTGACAGTTGGTGTTTCCAAATTTTAGTTTAAAAAATACTTACGTGATTTATTTTATTTTCCATATAGACGATCGAAAAACTGCCAGATAAAGTTTTGTTGAACATATTTTCGTATCTGAGCCACAAAGAAATATGTAGTATGTCTAGAGTGTGTAGAAAGTGGCGCACTATTGCGTATAACACGTCCCTGTGGTACAGCGTATCCCTAAGACCGGAAATATCGGGACTCCACGTCACATCACTGGACTTCCTGCTGTCTCTTATCAGGTGACTATGGTGATTTGGTCATAGAACAAAATATGAATATATGTATTATACTATTTATCTGTTGTATTCAAGATGTAACGGAAATAATCGACAAAATATGTATTTAACTTACTACCTATACTATATAACTGTATATAAATGTAATAAGTAATAACTACATTTGTTGTAATAACCATAAATCAATATTTAAAAAAAAAAAAAATTTTTTTTTAAAATTTTAACTAGAAAAGTAGGTATTACATAATATAATCGAAGTTAAAGATATTTGTTTGAAGTTATTTCTGTTACAACCTGTATACGTGTGTAATATTGTACCTGCGTTTTCCGTCAAGCTATGTCAACGCGTGTTTAATAAAAATATTATTTAGTGTGAGATTCGGCTCTTCGTTGCGTTATATCGAGTTGCCTATCGAGCTCATAACGCACACTGTCTTGCACGAATTGGCCAATAGATGTCCAAATCTCACTCATATGTTACTCGACTTCTCGACCGCCATGCAACTGCACGATTTCAGCGAGCTTCAAGCATTTCCCACCAAGTTGAAATACCTCTGCGTGTGCCTGTCGGAAGTGATCTTCATGGAAGGGTTCATGAGAAAGATCTACAACTTCATCAACGGGCTGGAAATACTCCATTTGATAGGTAAGTCGGGTGCCAGCGTTTGCACTGAAATTATATACATATTATACATGAATAATATTAAGCATATGAGTTCATTTCCAGGTACTTACGAAAAAGTCGAAGAGGAAGAAGAAGAGATTTACGAGGTGATAAACGTCCACAAGTTGAAGTCGGCAACGCCGAACTTAAGAGTCATAAACTTGTACGGGATAAACTTCATCGACGACAGTCACATTGACGCGTTCAGCTCCAATTGTATACAACTCGAGTGTCTGGCCGTGAACTATTGTTCCAAGGTCACAGGGTCTACAATGAAAACGTTATTTCAAAGGAGTAAAAGGCTCAGGTGTCTTTTAATGAACCAAACGAGTAATTACAATATTACATAGTTACCAAAACGAAAAATTGCAAATGGTGTGACGAATGAAATGCATTTTAGATCTCATCAGCGAGTACGTAATGCAAGTAGAATGGGAAAAATCTTCGATTCAAGAATTGGACATATCTGGGACCGATCTCTCCACCGAATGTCTGATCGACATGTTGGTCAGGATACCGAATTTGAAGTTTCTGAGCGCAGGCCAGTTAAACGGATTCAACGACACCGTGCTGAATATGTTCATGGAACAGGGCAACGTCAGGAACTTGATTGCGCTCAATTTAGACTATTCGGACAATTTGTCGGACGAAGGACTTTATAAATTTTTGTCTCGATACGGACATCAGCTACAGGGGCTCTCTTTGGCTGGCATGCCACAAATTACCGATCAACTGTGGAACACGGTCCTACCAGTACTCAATAATGTCATGTAAATATATTATTCTTTATTATCGTTATCGTGAAGTATAATATATTTGATATATTATATCATAATAAAGTAAAAAAATATAATACATTTAGATAAGATATTTTACCACGCAAATGTCTTATAGTAATATAAATTCTTATAGAACTAATGACTAATGTGGTGACAAAACTATCACAAAAACAGAAAGTTGCAAATGATTATATTATACGTTATACTCGAAAGACGAAAGAAAAATAATTACGTAATATTGGTGTATTTCAGAATTATGGTCATGGGCACTCAAGAGAGACTGTCTGGTAATGTGCTAGTTGATCAACTTATGGATGGTATAGCTACAAATTGTCCAAGACTAGAACGACTTGAATTGAAATGGGATCCGGATAATTTAAGGTTTTCGGATAAAAGTCAAAAAGCCATTGATATTTTCCGAGTGAAATGTTTAAAACTCAAATGTTTAGTTTTAAGGTAAAACATAATTATTATAAAGTATTACAATAACAAACTGTTTTTGTTGTTCAACACAAATGTACATTATTTGTGTTTATGTTTTCTTTTTCAGCGACGGAAGGTATTACGAAATAGTGAAAGCAAACTTCGAAAGAGCGGATAGACTGACGGTGGTCAGAACCACTACATGTTGTAGTGTCTCAAATTATTACCTACTACAGAATTACAAAGATTTAATATTTAATTGATTCCAGATCATTTATAATTTATAAAATTAATTAAATAATTAAAATGTAAATATTTATGTTTCCGACGGTATACAATAATATTATTTAAGTGTCAATCATAATATGTATAGTTTAAGCACCTAAAATAATAATAAAATATAAATATTTCATAACGAATCGTCCTTCGTAATTACGCAAGAGAAAGTGAATACGCATTGCTTTCACTCCCCCCGAAAACAAGTTTAGGAGAAAGTGTAGTTTAAAAGAAGAAAACGTGAGATTCGGTACGTAGGTACCGATCATATTGAATTGTGTCGAGTAGCACAACACAACTTGTCCACACCGTCGTTTGTTAGCTTATTAAAAAAATATATATTTTAACTTTTATTTTGCATACTATAAAAATTTTCAAATATGTACATTAAGTACGAAAATCTTGAGGATAAATTCGCTAAGAGACTGGACGATTTGTTCGGTGTCAAAGACTGTCTGATCGAAGTCAATCCAGGCAAATGTATACTTCCGCCTAAGTACAAGGATTTGGGACAAAGAATTAAGAACATGGAGGTCAGATCTGATGATGTATGGCTTGTTTCGTATCCAAGAACAGGTAATAATTTCAGTAATTTACTTCCGGATGCTTAATGAGGCGTGAACAACCACACTATATTTTCAGACAATAGTGATGTTGTTTTTGAAATTACTTATATATTTAAACCGCGATGACTAATACTTTTTTTTTGTTAAATCTACTATAGGAAGTACTTGGGCTCAAGAAATGGTTTGGTGTATTTGCAACGACTTAGATTTTGTAAAAGCAAAGAGCATGATCGGACAACTAAGGACACCGTTATTAGAGTAAGATAAACCTTCATAAAAAACATAGATTTATCTGAAAAATGACAACCATTTAAATTCATATTATTATAAAATAAACTGAAATAATTATAATAATAATAATAATAATACAAATATAATAGTATAATATTAATATGCTATACCATACACAGTACACGATTTATTCAACTATACAATTAAAAACTGTTGTTGATTTATTATTATGAAATTTAATGTTGATAAAAAATTAAGATTAAATTGGCTTTAAATAAATATTAATATTTCTTCATTAATTCAAATTTAACTATTCATTTTAAAAACGATTTAATATTTTTTTTTATACAAGTCAAATATATTTTAAACACATCGTAATCTATTTAAGCGAAAATAACGGAGAAATACTGCAATTGACCAAACAATAAAATACGTCTTATTATTATTATTTTTTTTTACGAGATAAATTATGTTACATTAAGATTGATGATACGGAGTCGAATAGACACGAAATAGTCACGTAGGTTGTCAGAGCTCGCTCAATCCAATAATACGACCGTATTTCCGTAATACATATACCTACACACATACCTACGTTTGTCATATTACACATCACTATATAGTATATACTATAATAATTATTATTTGTTTTATACTTAAATAATTCGGTGTATTATAGGTTGACGGCGCTTATGGGTAACGACACGAGCAAACTGAAAGACGAACTGGGCAACTCGGTGGAACAAGTGGAAAACATGCCGTCGCCCAGGTTCATAAAAACGCACTTGCCGGTGCCGTTGTTGCCCGAACAGTTGGCGGCCGTCAAACCGAAAATCGTCTACGTGACCCGCAACCCAAAGGACATGTGTGTGTCTTATTACCACTATTGCAAGCTGATACACGGCTTGCACGGTTCGTTCGACGAGTTTTGCGATCTGTTCATACAGGGCAAGACGCCGATCGGTCCGATCTGGGATCACATCCTGGGATTCTGGGAACAGAGAGACGAACCGAACGTGCTGTTCATCAAATACGAGGACATGAAAAAGGTGAGCGAGGGTCGCGATCGCGGTTGTTGCGGTGGTGTTAAAATCACAAAGCGGGCACGATATGGGAGTGTGCACCGAATATACGCGCGTGCATTGGTTTTGCATATTTTGTTCGGATGTATTAATAATATTATGATTGACAAAAAATGTAGGATCAAACTTAATAACATTTCAACAGTTTTAAAATACGCGTTTTTTTGCTGCGGGCGGTTCGACGAATCGTGTAAAGGTTTATTGGTTTTATCGCGTTTTTCATAAGACGCGTGTTTTAATACGAAAACGTTTTCTAACGAAACGAACCGACATTTATTTGTTTTATTCATTGTCTCGATGCAAAAATATTATTGAATTCTTCGCATGTTTCGCTGAAGTCTGCACGCGTTACTGATGATCCATATTTAATTGTATATTGTTACCACTTTTTTGAGTATATATTGTACCTTCAAGTTATATTCACTAATTACAGTAATAATATTACATTTTGGTTTTGCAATACTATAGGACCTGAAAGGAGCCATCAGACAAGTAGCAACTTTTCTCAACAAACCCTTAACCGATGAACAGGTTTCCGCTCTCGAAGACCACCTGAGCTTCAACAGTATGAAGAAGAATCCGGCTCTGAATTTAGAACCAATCCTTGCTATGATGGAGAAACAACCATCAAACGGAACAAATCCCGACGAAACATTTATTAGGAAGGGAAAAGTCGGGGACTGGAAAAACTACATGTCGAAAGAGTTATCAGACAAATTCGACAAATTCACAGAGGAAAATTTGAAAGGGACTGATCTCGCTTTTGAGACAAATTGATATCATTGACATTAAATGTATATTTAAAAATTATTATATTACTCTTAGTTTATAAGTATTCAAATAATAATAACTACTTTAAAAAAAATGTATAAAACATTGTATGTACACATTATAATATTATATTGTAAAATATAATTTTATATTTCTAATAAGAATTTTAAATTCTTCTTTGTTATATTTTAAAGAGTTTCTTTCAAAACAAATTAACACCTCTCAATTTAGAAATTAAACTCAATACATCATAAAGGATAGCTACATCAATCCATTTCGAGAAAATAAACTAAATGAAAAGAAAATATAAATTATAATTTTACTAATGTACCAATTTTTTTTTTTTTGATAGATTTTGAACCAACTCAAAATTATATACAAACATTTTTTTACTATATTATTATCTATGCTACAAAAAAAAAAATCAAAGTCGAAAAGCTTAAAACACATTTTATCAACTTAAAAACACAATTTATATAATTCTGAATAAGAACACATTATAATGTGATAATAATATTATAATAGATTCCAAAATGTTGAACTTAAAATAATTTGGAGTTACTTAATATTAATTCTCAACAACATTTTAAATTTATACTATCATGTATTATTATTATTTATTGTATATTAAGCTGATATTTAACCACAGAGATATTTAATATAATATGAATGAATGTTCCCTTCAAATGTTGATAAATATAATTTGTATAGGTATTATAAATATTTTAGTTGTATTTAGTTAATTTAATATAATTACGACCTCAAGTTAAAACAAAACGGTGATCATCTAATAAACAGCTACATATTGACATATTTATATTCTTATTCTAATATCAGGTAGCTAAAATGTTTAAAGATAACAAAATTCACACTACGTACTTAAAAAAAGTTTTTGGAAACATTTTTATTTTTTTATTACTGATTAGGAATGACATTGATGTAGAATGTAGATAAGTCTAATGCTATTGACAGGTTGATTTCATAAGATGTAATTTTTTAAATAATTTTTTATGATATTACTAACAATTGTAATACAATTCGGTGAATACATTTTTTTTACTATATAGGTACTAATTACAGTATAATTATCTAGATAAATTTATTCAGATAATCCCATTTTTTATCTAAGCTAAACATTAAATAAATTATAACATACACGTTAAAAGATAATAAATTGATATAAATGTCATAATTATTAATAATTTATCTAGATTATTCCAAACATTCTTAAAATTAAATTTACATTGGGTAGTGGCTCACCCGACATAATTGAAACATGATGGGATGAAAAAATAAATACCTATTCTATAGTTGATTACAATTATTTAGCAACGACTAATTATATATAACTTAAAACTTAAATTATATAAATATAATATGTTATTGAAAAAATGTTATAAATAAACATTGAACGTGAATTAATGATTTAATGAGCTTTGAATAATGATTCAGCTATCCAGCAATTATTCTCATAAGAGAAATGTATATAAAGTTTAATTGATTAATTAAAATTGTTAAATATATGGTATAAAACAGCAATAGTTTACTAACGGTAAAAATAGAATCATATAGGTAATAATTATACTTAATTATTGGCATTAAAACTTTAATCCAATTTTCGCTAAGCATATTTTCTCCTCTAATTCATCAAAAACTTTTATAAACTCTGGTGACATTTTTTGTTTTCCTTCGCCCACCATTCCACTCCTAATAAAACTGCCTTTAACGTCAACTAAATAATTGAGGTCGGTTTTATAGAACTCAACAATTGGCTCAAAATTGACAGCTTTGTTGTTTTTCATACTTTTGAAACTTAAATGGTCTTCCAAAACCAACACCTGGTCGTCAGTCAATTCTTTACCTAAAAACTGAGCCGTTCGACGAATTTGTTTACATAAGTCCTGTTCAAACAGATTAAAAATGTAGATAAAATTATGCATTGAATAATTTTTTTTAAATTTTATATCGGTATATTATTATTCTGGTCGTATTATACAAAATACGTTTTTAAACTAAATTTCAGTTGACTAATATTAATATTAGCCAAGCGTCTGGCATTATCTGTTATATCATTATAAACTAATTGAAAGAATACATTTGATCAATACCTGTTTCATGTCTTCGTACTTCAAAAGCAGTATCTGCGGATCGTTTCTTTGTTCCCAGTAGCCAATAATATGATCAAAATATGGACTGAAAGCGACTTAATTACATAAGTTATTAGCGTATATTGTTTTAATCTTTACCTTATATTTTTTTTCACTAAAATTTTACTTACGAGAATCAGAGATAAACAATCTACAAAAATCATCGAAGTTGCCATTATATCCATCGAACAAACGAGAATAGTGAAAATATGAAAGACAAGTGTCTTTTGGGTTTCTGGTTATGTACAGGATCTGAAAGTTCATTAATTATTATATCTGTTAATTTTATTTGATAATTATTCATAATAATGAAACGACTAGGTACGTTTTATATAAAGTAATTTGTTTATGCTCCATTAGAATATTTTAACATGTAAACGTTTAGAAATAAAAAAGTTATTTATTATCACTACATTATTTAATACTGGATATGTTATAGGTAATGTTAACATTTGGATAATTTTGACAATAGCCGTCTGTTATCATTAACCACTTTGAGTATTATTAAATGTTAAATAATGCTCAATTAACCGAATAATATGATAATAGCCAAGCACTTTTGGACAATGTCTTAATAGCTATAAAAATGTATCATGAATGAGATGAAATCATTTTAAATTATTACAATGTACAATTTATTTAAGATATAATTAGTAATTACCATAAAATACATAATACCTATTATGATAAAGATTAATTTTAACTTTTAATAAGTTAATAACCTCACCTACTAATGATACAATATTGAATTTTATTTTATAGTTTAAATTATTTCTTAAATTATTATTATAGTATAGAATTAAGGTGTTAATGTGCGTTATCTTTTATTATTATTATATGGCATGCTCTCGTGATAATTTTAATTGTGTAAAATGCTAGATGATTTACGTATACATCCACTGGTGTCACATTTTCGATTACATAAATATAGTGAATACCTTTTGTACCCTTCGCCACCATCATCTGCATATGTTGACTTTATAAAAATGTTAACATTACCCGTAACAAATACTCTTACATTGCATATCCAAGTACATAATTTTTCTCTAGCTAAACTGACTTTATACAACTAAGATACCAATAAAGTATACAAAATATAATACATAATGGTCTTTGAGAACGTATTAACCAAAAATCTAACATATGACTAGGGTGGAGAATTTAATGATTTAAAAATATTATCACAATTACAATTGTAACAAAATATAATACTTTGATAAAAATAACGATAAATTATTTAGTAGTTTAAGTCGTTAAAAAATAAATTCTTATAATTTTATAATAATATGTAAACACTCGGAATGTAGTTCTTACTTTTGCTTTGGTACTGTGATCTCTAAGTTTTTTTGGCAGGAGCTTGTAGGGTAAATGAGTCTTGATAAATCTCGGAGATTTTAATTCATTTATTAAGGTGATTGAATCAGTCTCATACATCGGTAGATTGAGATCTGGTTGTTCCTGCATCACTGTGTTAAAGTCAACTAATGGTGTACGTCTAAAATTAAATCAATTATCGTTAAGTAAAAATATACGTTCTTCTATTAAGTGATAGTTATATGGTATATAATTACTCTAAATATGGAAATCTTTCTACCAACAATTGTTTGGCACCTTCTAAGTCCACATTGTTTCCAATGCACCACGTCATTTCTTGACACCACGTGGTTCCTAGAGCACAATAGGTTTTTTTATTTTCGGTTAGTCTCGAAAACGAGACACCTCCAAGCAATATGATATGACATTAGTATAATTAGTAGCTATAATACAAAAAAAATTTGATAACGTTGAATCCACGATTAATAATCATTGTACTTTGTATCTATTATAATTTAAGGCTTGCACAGCGTACACCTATGTTTTACGATATATAGTACAGCTGAAAATAATAATTGTTTTAATTGGGGGTGATTAGTAGAAATACTAGTTATGACGGTGATAATTAGCAGGGATGGGGAAATTACTAAAAAAAAATTAATTAATTACAAAATACAAATTACATAATTGAATTACTTACAATTGCCAATTTTATACATTATACGTTATACATTTTAAAATTTTATGACTGTGTTTAATAAAAATTATATTTTATATTGATAAATCCATTACTATCGATTTTCTTAATCATAAAAAATGTTCCATCAAAAATTAAATGATTGATATTTTTTTGAGTAAATTCACTAGCGTTCATAATAGAAATTAATAAATCAGGAAAAAATAAAATAATTTTTTTTATAAATTATAAAGATACTATTCGGTTATACGGGTGACTATGAGATGGTTAAATCTCAAAATTTATTTTTTTACTAAACCCTGTACGTAAGCACAAAGTGTACCTACAAATTGTACATCGTACGGCACGATTGTCGATTTATACATAAAACATGGAAAATTAAAATAGTATATAATTAATGTATAATATTATATCTGTCTACATGTCTATATTATTTGTATTTTGTAGTAATGTTCATCCTAAAATTATCTTTTAGTATCGGTGCCGACAATGTTTGATAAAAATTATACTGTGTTAGTTAAGTAACTAATAATTAGTGATTAGTATGACATGTATAAACAACACCTTCTAAACCACCCAAATTTTAACAGCTATAATTCCCCAACGAATTAACGAAAGTTAAAAATGTTAACGTGTAAATTCATGAAAAAATAGCTTTATTAATTTATGCAATTCTTAGTATAGGTTGCTATTAGAAATTCAAAAGTTGATAATTTTTTTACTATTAAATATAAAGGTGAAAAAAATAAAAATTATATACAGTTGTAGAAAAACATGTATCTAACCTGTTTTTGGAAAGCTACAGACCCAAACGTCATCATCCCTGATTTCCATGTCTAGTATACACTGTCCAAACTTCTTGAAGGATACAGGCAACATGACACCATTAGCTTTAGTGTATCCTTTTCGAAAAGTGTTATCAAAACTCTTATTAATAAAGTCGGATATTTCGTTGTCAACATTTGAATACGTGATTTCAGCCATGTTTAGTGCTTACTCGTAAGTCGGTACGGTGATGCTTCTTGGAGACTTGTTCAACAGAAACAAAAAACATGCGATGATATAGTTGCTTTTATGGGCATCACACTGAGATCTGATAAATGCGATAACTTTTAATCAATTGATTATTTTTAAGATTAGAAACTCCTATCTATTTATTGGTATTATGAGATAATACCAATTAATAATAACACACTATAACCATTGATCTTAATTATAGCTCGTATAGTACAAAGTACAAGACGTACGTGCGTCATCATAATATGTTTTTAACGAAAATAACAAAAAATATTGTACGATAATTCTTCTTATTTTGTATAAATATTTAAATACCATTGGTTTTATTCTTGATATTATGGAATAGACGCTTATATCTCACAGTAGGATTAATAATATAATTCGGTGATTACATTTTTTATTAATTAGGTATACTAATTAGTAATTACATTAAAATTATCTAGATAAATTTATCCAGATAATCTCATTTTTTATCTAAGCTAAACATTAGATAAATTGGCTGCATACTAGTTGTGGTCATGATGATTTTTAGATAAACAGATATAACAGTTGCGGTCATCCCTCAAAAAGGTTACATACTGATTGCGGTCACTCAATAAAAAATTCCTTTTTTAATTAATAATTAAATATGAAATTAATATTTCGTTTATTTATTCAATTTAGAAAAATGTATTAAAATATAATATACTATATATAATACTGTTTAATAATAATTATTATAACTTGTGTCAAAATATAGTAGGTACTTAAAATGTGTATATGATAATAATAATAATTTTAAATTTTAAAATTATTAGATACAAATTTGAAAGGAATTGACTTCAGATATTTAAGTCTATTAATTTCACCTTCTTCATAATATATTTGTTGCACTAGAAAATGCTCTTTCTCGGTTGAAATTTTATTAATACCAAGGGTAAGCATGGCTTGACAAAATACAGTCATTAGCAGTCATCTAGCTAAAGCATATATGAAAAGGGTGAAATTTCCGAATATTTAAAATTTTTATTCGGACACAAGTTATAAAAATAATTATTGTTAAACAATATTATACATATTATTATATTATACTTTGACACAAGTTTAACCACTTAATTTAAACATAAGTATCAACATTTTAAACCATACCTACACAATAAATAATAGTATAGACAGTCCTAAAACGTCTTAAGTCTGTTATTTTTCGATATAAATGGGAAGGAAAATGTTGATAAATACATTTTTCTTAATTAAATAAATAAACGAAATATTAATTTCATATTTAATTATTAATTAAAAAAAGAATTTTTTTTTCAGTGACTGCAATCAGTATGTTACCTTTTTGAGGAATGATCGCAACTAGTACGTAATTTTTTATTTTGACCGCAACAAGTAAACACCGGATAAATTGTAACATACACGTTAAAAGATAATAAATGTATAAAAATGTCATAGGGGTAATTTATCTAGATTATTCCGAAAATTTTTAAAATTAAATTTACATTGAATAAAAAAATAACAAAATAAGTGGTTAAATTTAATGTTAAATGACAAATATTATCGTTAGAACACTTTCGGTCACCGAATTTTTGTCTGCAATTTAGAAGTGAAGGGGTAAATATTAAAATGAATAATAAAAAAAATAATAATCACAATCCTTTTCACGTTCCATCACACTCTTCAAATTATAGTTACAATCACTCTTCCGTGTGCTTCGAAATTTAAATAGATAATTAAATTTATTTAAATAATTTAAATAAATAAAGTGAAATAGTTGTGTACTCCTTAACATATTATATGTATAAATTAACAATTAATTAATTATGTTTGACAGTTATCTTATTTGAATTGGTGTGGTGGTGCCTATAGTATCTATTTTACCATAAAAAAAAAATATGCGTACCTATAGAATAATGGGTTAATGGGTTACAATCAACATTTACATTGAAAAGAACCCTTGAACTCTAGTATTCATTAAAAAAATACTATTTCATGTGTAATATTTCTTGATAAATACACAACTAAAGTCATTTAACTATACCTTTAATAGAGATAAACTTATTATACATATGAATGATTAAAACATCATTAATAGCAAAATTATTGCAAAAAAGTGATTTTTACATATCTATTTCACCATTAAAATCTAAATGATATATTTTTATCAATATCTTACACCATCACTATTGTTACTGATTTAATATTTAATAATTGTATAATATATTATTGTTAATTGTATCACGTACCGATTAAAATCATTCAATACCTACATGTAAGATATATTGTTTTAGTTAATTTGATAATTGGAAAATCCCCCACCCTCTCAAAACTTTTTACATAGGTAGTAAAATATTTAACAATAAGAAACAATAAATATATTTTTAATTGATTCAAAATTCACATCAAACACAATAAAATAAGCTATAAAGTATAATAAAGTATAAATAATCATAGTCATCAACGACCATTTAGTCCAAATAAACATTACTTTGCTATAAATAAACCAAAATAAAATTAAAATGGTATTCAGTTTTGACGAAATTGTTAAAATTCAATAGCTCGATTGATCATAATCCATAATATAACAAAATATTACATTATAGTGCATAGTGCATATTAAATAATCTAACAAAAAATCATAATGCCAATGGGGGGATCTGATCCCCACGTCCTACTCCTTGTAAACGCCACTGGATAGTTGCTTAATTAATTTATGGACATCACACTAAGATCTGATAATTTTTATTCAATTGAATATTTTTAAATTTTAAAACTCGACATAAAATTTAAAAAAAATCAAGAAAGCAATTTTTTAAATCCTATTTTAAAAAAAATGTTGATGTCAAAAACTTTTACTTAAGTTGTGTCAATTTTTTCCAATAAATTATAAAAGTTAGTTTGAATTTTTTTTTTAAAAAAATAATTTACTATCACCAATTATCAATAAATATGATACTATAATCACCACTCCTATTTTATATAATTAAAATATATCAATTACATCGTCAATAATCACATTATTAGCAAGTTTTTACTCAATGAATATTGCGACAGTGGCGTTATTTGGACTGCGCAGGGTATATATTTGCGTACCTATTTAAATCCAATATTTTAGTAATTTGGCCCACATTAAAAATTGATTTATCTGAATAACTATTAATGACTTGCATTTAAGTGGCCTGCTCTATACGTTATATGTAAAAAAAAAATAGTATCCAATTCTTTGGTGTATTAACTGTTTGCTTAATAAAGGTTAATTTCAACATAACAGAATATCAGAATATTAAGATCAAATGCTGTGAAAATGCAATGTCATAAAAATATATACTTATCTATCTCAGTGGTTCACAATAATTACTGTTATCAAGTTGACGCTACTGATTAAAGGGTTCGGGCATAGATAATAAGCATACAACTCAAGTGGTCGCGGTTTTTAATTTGGAGAGAGAAAGGCACACGGTTATATATGTGAAAGGGCGGTTTCTCACTCCCGCAAGTGGCGATAGATTGATAATGATAACATTAAAATGTAAACATTGACTCTTATAACCTCAAATAACTCCAATTAATTCCCGTGTGATAAAATTGCATGGCCTATCCATTATTCTATAAATTTCTATTATCTATGGGTTCGGGACTTCTTGCATTTTCAATTTTTTTTTATAGTGTTCGACTTAGTGTGACGGATCTAACGGTCGTTTAGTCGGCATATGCCGACGGGGCCCCTAACTATATTTAAGTAGAGGCACCGTAAATTTTTGGAATACCGAGATTATTTTTTGTTTTTTATTGAGAAAAAATGTAAATCAATTAATACAGTCTGTATTTAAAAAAAAATACAATAAGTAAATATAGGAGAACAAATTAATATGACAGACAAGAAGACGTTGAGTAAGGAAGCTATCCATTGATAGGACTCTTAATGAAAAACCCAATGTAAAAATAAAATTAGTTGATAATATTATTATTATTTCATTATACGTAATATTATCGTTGGCTGATTGTGAGTAATCCAACAGGTCGGTAATCGATATCTACACGGACTAAGATATCTTAGTCCGTGATATCTACAATCTACTATCTGCTATTTAAAGTGTACCTATCTACATTTTTAGATTTGTTTTCATTTTTTAATCCAGGTGAATTAAAAAAAATTAGTTTACAGGATACTAAAAAAAAAGTGAAGACATTGTATTAAATTACGACTATTTTTCTATTGATGAATTATCACTTGAATAATTTTACTTTAAAGTTATTATTTTAGTTCTAAAATTTCAGATGACACACTAAATGTATTAAATTATTTGTTACCCATTCGTTGTCTGACGTATTACCTCAAATGGAAACACTTTTAAAACTATTTTTGACATTATCAATCGGAAGTGCTAGTGCTGAACGTGCAATGAGTGTACTACGAAGATTGAAAAACTATTTACGATCAACCACGGTATAAAACCGTACGAGTGATTTAGCTTTACTAAGGAAAAACTTTTATTACATAAATATAAAAATACTAAAATATTGTATTAAACATGTTTACATGTATAAAAACTTATATTGTATGTATTATATTTATGACCAATTAGATGAAAAAAATAATTTATGAATTTATGTTTTTTGGTTCTTGTGCATATCAAAAATATAGTAGGTACCTACTTACATAAAGATATTAGTGCCTTGGCATTTAGTAAAAAAATTGGAGGCTAAAAATATATTATTATGAAAGTCTATTTTTATCAGACACATGAACATTTTACACATATTCGGAGGAGCTTATTATGGTTTTAAGCCCCTTTCCCCTAGCCCTCCCAGTGTGTCAATGAATAAAGGTTAAAATTTAGCAGTTATAGCCCCCTAGGTCGGGGCCCATCGTTTGATTGCCGACCAATATTTTACTCTTAAATCCACCACTGGACTATCGTAGATTATTTTAAATGAGTTATAAATTTGTTTTAATACAGTTAAATATTAAATTTAAATTTGCATATTTTCATATTTTTTTCATATTATAGGAAAAGTGCAATTTTTCGTATATTTGTGCAAAAATCATAATTGCATGGTCGTAGTCTGTCGTATCGAACACGTACGTACGTATACAATAGTATCTCTATCGTTTAATAATCAACCTTTTAATCAACAATTCTACGGTTGTGGTAAAACTTAAAGGTATCTAGATTTTAAATTGTTCGACAAAATGAAATGCAGTATGTGTTCGTCGCTCATAGTAAACCTATCGCATATCACGTTTACGTTACTTCTTATTAACACAATATGTGACAGATGCATATAAAGATGATATAGATGATTATATAAGTAATCTGTGTATACATTATTCTTATTACGTACCTAGTACCTACCTACTTTATGTCTGAAATCTGAACGTACAAGTGTAAAAGTGTTCATGACCAATGAAGTATAGCTGAGTAATGATTATTGACTATTTCAGTCTGTTATTTTTAATATCTAAAATAATAGTCTAAAATTTTATTTTAACTTTTTAAATACATGAGATAATAATAATAAATAATAATACATTATTGATTATTATTGATTACCATTGATTTTTATTATAACTCGTACAATACGAACATATTATGACGCATATACATCAACATAATGTTGTTGACGAAAATAACAAAAAATGTTGTTTAATAATTCTTCTTATTTTATATAAATATTTAAATAATATTGGTTTTATTCTTGATATTATGGAATAGACACTTATAAATCTCATAGTTCACTTTTATAATATAATTCGGTGATTAGTTTTTTTTATTATGTAGGTACCTATACTGATTAGTAATTACATTAAAATTATGTATATAAATTTATCCAGATAATCTCATTTTTTATGTAAGCTAAACATTAGATAAATTATAACATACACGTTAAAAGATAATAAATTTATATAAATGTTAAATAAATAATTTTTCTAGATTATTCCGAACATTGTTAAAATTAAATTTACATTAAATAAAAAAACCACTAGCCCTACGGTGGGCAGTGGTTCATCTGGCCACCACTAGGTGAACTCCAATAATGCACATTATTAATGCACAAATAAGACTAATTATATAAAATTAAAAACTTAAATTGTATAAATATATGTTTATAAATGATTATGAATTTACAGTTTAATGAGCTTTGAACTGCGATTCAGTTATTCAGCAATTATTCTCATAAGAGAAACGTATACAGGGGGATTCTTTTATCAAACAACACTCATTATTTCAAAAAGTTATGACATTTTTCAAATTTTTTTTCCAAAATTTAAGATCCATACTATTCTCGAATTGTAGAACTCTTCTATACTTTCATCTTTATATTTGTTTGGTAAACCACTAAAAACTTTTGATTATCAAATAACAACCTATACTACAAATTTCATAAATTATTAAGGCTATTTTTTTATGAATTATCACATTAAAATTTTTTCGTTAATCCGTTGAGGATATATAGCTTTTCAAAGTTGGGTAGTACTAGGAAATCATTGAGTGCAAATGTGTTATAGCTCATTAGTATTTATTATAGTGATATTAGTTCAATTAGTTATAATCATATGATAATTGACAATAAGCTATAACAAGTAGTAACAGGTACAAATATTATCACCACTCAAGCTAAAACATTGGATCGACGATAACGAGCTCATTATTATTATTATAGCTACTAGATTTTACAAATAAAATTCAAAGTTCTGACGGAGCTAATTAGTACTGATGTATATAACACTTAAAAACCTCCTAAAACCAACCAACTTTGAGCAGCTAAAAATCACCGATGGATCAATAAAAGTCAATAATTTTAACATGAAAATTTATAAAAAAAAATGGCTTTATTAATATTTACGTAATTATTAATATAGGTTGCCATTTAAAAATCAAAAGTTGATAATTTTATTACTATTAAGTAAAAGAAGAGTGAAAAAATTTTAATTTTATACAGTTGTAGAAAATTATGTATCTAAGAATTTGAAAAAAAAAATCTATTTTTTTTGAAATTATGAGTGAAGTTTGATAAAAGAATCACCCTGTATAAAGTTAGTGTTTAATCTAAATGGTTAAAGATATGGTATAAAACAGTATAAAATAATTATATTTTTTTTTTTATAAACACTTGTGATAAAAAATAGAATCATATGGGTAATAACTATATTTAATTATTTGCATTAAAATTTTAATTCACTTTTACCTAAACATTTCTCCTCCCATTCGTCAAAAACTTTTATAAACTCTGGTGACATTTTTTGTTTTGCTTCTCCCACTATACCACTCCTAATAAAACTGCCTTTAGTGTCAACTAAATAATTGATGGTTTTATAAAACTCAATAACTGGCTCAAAATTAACAGCTCTATTATTTTTCATGCTTTTGAAACTTAAATGGTCTTCCAAAACTAACACCTGGTCGTCAGTCAATTCTTTACCTAAAAACTGAGCAGTTTGAAAAATAACTGAACGAAGGTCCTATTAAAACAAATTAAAAATGGATATAGTTATAAATTGAATAATTAATTTTTCATTTTAAAAATATTGGTAAATAATAATTTTGGTCATATTAAACAAAATAAGTGGTTAAATTTAATGTTAAATGACAAATATTATCTTTAGCCAAGCGTCGGACATTATCTGTAATATATATAGTATGAACCAATCGAAAGAACAAATATTGATCGATTACCTGTTTCATGTCTTCGTACTTCAAAAAAAGGACTTGCGAATCGTTTCTTCGTTCCCAGTAGCTAAGAATATGATCGAAAAAAGGGCTGAAGAGGACTAAATTTCACAAGTTGTTAGTGAACATTGTTTTGATTTTTACCTTATATTTTTTTTCACTAAACATTTACTTACGGGAATCAGAGGTAAACAATTTACAAAAATCATTGAAGCTGCCATTATATCCATCTAACAAACAACAATGGTGGAAATATGAAAGGCATGTGTCTTTTGGGTTTCTAGCTACGTACACGATTTGAAAGTTAATTTATAAATTATAATATATATCTGTTAATATTATTTGATTATTATTCATAATAATCAAACGGCTACGTTTTATATATTATTTTGTTTGTGCTCCATTAGAATTTAGAATATAATAACTTGTAAATGTTTAGAAAGTTAATTATAATCGCATTTACATAGCACATTCAACTACATAATTTTTCCCTAGCTAAACTAACTTTGACTAATAGTTTTGTATAAGTCCTAACCTAAGATACCAATAAAGTATACAAAATATATTATAATGGGGTTTGAGAACGTATTACTCAAAAATCTAAAATATGATTAGGGTGGAGTTTAATGATTTAAAAATATTGTTACAATTAATTTTATTCAAGTTAATAATAGTAACTATTTTAATGCAACTCGAATAATAAATCTATTTTTACTACGTAAGTCTGCAGGAATACAATATTTCATAGTTAATATGGTAAGTTTAGATAATAGCTTATAACCTAACCTAACTTCCATTTAAAAACATTTATGACAATTAAAATTACAGTTAAACCTCTAATATAGAACACTTTCGATCACCGAAATTTTATCCGCAATTTAGAAGGGAAGGGTTAAATAAAAAAAATGAATAATATAATAAAAAATAATTCACATTATATGTATATTGAATATTTATATTATTTTTATGCATGAATATACTGATATGTAAAATTATTTAAAAAAAATAATCAGTTACTGCATAAAACGTCTATTTCATATGATGGATAAAATAAATTATAACAGTATAATATGTGTAAAATGTACATTTTAATAAAATATAATATTTAGATAAAAATAACAATAAATTATATCAAAATTTAGATGTAAAAATGTCCGTTGTTTATAGATTTTTCTACAATTCTACATATAAATCATGAACTAAGTTATCAGTATATTATCTTAGTTCATGATATAAATAATAGAAATTTTCCCGATCCCAAAATTTTTCCAAATTGTCCTAGGCGGTTAAAAGTGTTTTAGAATAGAAGATAAACTGTATATATGAGTACTTATAAATTATAATCATAATGACTATCATATAGTGTACCATATTTTATACAAATCTTTTATATCAAATATTTAATAAAAAACAATAACAATAATGTTCATTGCTTTTACTCCTTAACATATTATATAAATGAACTATTAATTAATTATATTTGTTATTTTAATATCTTAATTTAATAGGTGTGGTGGTGCCTAGTGTTAAGTATACCATAAAAAATTGTGTAGAATATTGACTTAAAATCATCATTCACATTAAAAATAATCCATTGTTTGATTGATAATATAAAATATTATTTAATGCATAATATTTCTTGATAAATATTTAGCAAAAATCATTCAACAATTATTTTCACACATCGATTTCACCACTAAAATCTAAATAATATATTTTTATCAATGTCTTACAGCACCACTTTTGTTACTGATATAATATTTAATAATTGTAATTAACTGACAATTGTAAAGTATATTATTGTTAATTGTATTTCATACCGATTAAAATTTAAAATCATTCAATACCTACATGTAAGGTAAATTGTTTAAGTTAATTTAAGTTTCACTACAATTTGTAGAATTATGTAATAATTACGTATGTATGGCCATATTATGACATATCTAATATAGTAATATAGGTATTATTAATTTAGTTGTAGTCGTTAAACAAAAAGATGCTTATACTATGTAATAATATGTAAATATTAGAAAGATAATACTTACTTTTGCTTTGGTACTTTGATCTCTAAGTTGTTTTGGCAGGAGCTTGTAAGGTAAATGAGTTTTGATAAACCTCGGAGATTTTAATTCATTTATGAACTTGAACGAATCAGACACATACAACGGTAGATTAAGATTTGGTTTTTCCTGCAGCACTTTTTCATAGTCAACTTGTGCTGTGTGCCTTAAATTGAATCAATAATGTCAATCGTTAAAAAAAATGTACGTTTTTCTATAGTAACATATTATATGTCGTATGATTACTCGAAAAATGGAAATCTTTCTGCCAAAGATTGTTTAGCACCTTCTAAGTCCACATCATTTGCAATGCACCATGTCATCTCCTGACACCACGTGGTTCCTAGAGCACAATAGGTTTTTTTACGTTCGGTTAGTCTCGAAAATGAGACATCTCCATGCAACATGATAAGACATTATTAAAAGAATACTTTTATCACAATTTTTTTATTAGTATTAATTAATGGTGTTTAAAACTTAAAAATTTTCATTGACTATTTAAAATCTCGAAATCCCTTATTTAGCACCTACTGGGGATGGTGACAGTATAATATAGTGAAAATACTTTACGACCTATTCTCATACACACCAAATACGCAAAAATAATTTCATACAAATCGGTGGAGTTAAACCACTTAAACCACAAACACTGTGACCGTAGAATTTTATATAAATAAATATAGATGTATGAGAGAGATGGGATCTATCCACCGGAATTCATAATTCTCTCGCCGTGTCCTTAATGTACAAAAAGTACACCATCGCAGCAGTCTGTATGATATACAATTTCCGTTCTCACAATTTATGCTCATATAGTAGTATAAATACATTTAATGGCAAGCTCTTAATAATGTTATATTGTAGTGAACTATTCTGAAAAATTATTTACCTATATTTAAAATCATTACTTTTTAATAAAATTAAAAGTATTTCGATTTATCATTATCGTGCGCGTATGTGTTATTCTTAAAGATCTCATGGATAAATTAAAATTTTTCGCGTTAAAAGAAAAAAATGGGTTTTTTCAAAAATTTTCTTCCTTAATAATCTCCTAGCAATTAGTAATTACGAAGAATTGAAAAAAACTGGTGATCCACAAAACATAGAGAGGTGGTTCGCGAGCCATACTTACAAAATTTAAAAATATTTCATTATTTCATTTTCCTTTGAGGCATAACACAAATAACACAAATATTGACCAACGTGTATATAGTACGTCGTTATTGTTTATAAATGTATATTATATAGTGTAATATATGTTATTATTTCAACCGATGATCTCTAATTTTGTTTGTACTTTAATATTAGAATATATCGGCAGATGTAAATGTTTTTTGAATAGTTATTTGTGTTAAATTGTTAATTATTTTGAACTTAAATAAAAAATGATCAGTTATAAACGCTATAAAGGCTGTTATAATAATTTCATTACTCGCATCCATAATCGCTGTGTAGTTCTATGTTTTTATTTCGATGTATACATTTTGATGATTTTAAAACTATATACATACGAAATGTGATGTCAATTCCACTACTTTTTCATAAAAAATTTTTTTTTGAACTACCTATACACCGTATAGTATACAGGATGGTTTTTTTTTATTTAACACTCATTATTTAAAAAAATATAGACTTTTTTTTCAATTTTTGTTTTTATCCTAATATTCAATAATGAACTTATTAAATTTTGTTTTTCAAATGGTAAACTTAAACAACTAGAATTAACGAAAGTTAAAAATAATGGTGAAAATAATGAAAATGTTATATAGTTGTAGAAAAACATTTATCTAAAAATTGAAAAAAAAATTGAAATTAAGTATACTTTTTGAAGCAACAAGTGTTTAGTGATAAAAAAAAATCACCCTGTATTCTATATTATAATGGTACATTTTTAACTTATATTTAAATCAACTAAATAACCTGTTTTTGGAAAGCTGCATACCCAAACGTCATCGTCCCTGATTTCCATGTCTATAGTATGCACTGTCCAAACTTCTTGAAGGATGCAGACAACACAACATCGTTAGCTTTAATATATCCGTTTCGGAAAGTGTTATCAAAGCTCTTATTTAGAATGTCGGATACTTCGTTGTCAACACTCGAATATGTAATACCAGCCATGTTTAGTGCTTACTCGTAAGTCTGTACAGGTTATACTGCTTGAAGTCTTTTCCAACAGAAACTAAAACATGCGATGATAGTTGCTTAATTAATACATGGGCGTCACACTGAGATTTGATAACTTTTATTCTATTAAATATTTTTAAGTTTAGAAATTCGATAAAAAAAAAAAAAAACTCAAGATAGTAATTTTTTAAATCGTATTTAAAAAAAAAAATTATCAATTATTTTAAATCAAATATTAAAGTCTGTTGAAATTATTTTTTTTTCAAGAAATAATTTTTTATCACGAATTATCATAAAATATGATTCTATAATCACTACTCCTATTACATAAGATAAAAATGTTGAGCGGCCCGCCGCAGTGGGCAACACCCATTCTATATCATAATAGAACGACCAATCGAAAAATTCCGTTCCGTGGCAGTCTTTTTGAAAATTTCCTTCCAACTCCTTCCACGTCATCGAATTGTGATTACTTTTTTTCTCTACCGTTTTATTGCTACGTACCGACCACTGTTATTGATACACCGCTGTTCTGTTATAAAAGCCATTATTACTATTATCATAGTTATTTTTCTAAAATTGTCCACCTTTCAGCGGATTTTGAGCGTTTTCCGACCTATTTTCGCTCCTTTCTGTACGCATTCGCGTAGGTTGAGCATATCGTTTTTAAGCCATACGTGAGTCGAACTATTTAAATACAAAAGATTTTTTACTGCATCATTACCTATGCGGCTATGCTACAAAATAATCTAAGTCGAAAAAATTAAAACACGTTTCGTCGACTTAACAATAACCCAATTCATATAATTCTGAATAAGAACATATTATAATAATAGACTCCAAAATGTTTAACTTAAAATAGTTTGGGGCATCTCTCAGTAAAATATTTAAATTTTTAATTCATACTATAATCTATTTTTATTTATTATATATTAAACTGTTATTTAACCCAAGAGTGTCTTTAATATATGAATGTTCCCTTCAAATTTTGATAAATATTATAATTGTTTTAATTGTATTTAATATTATTATGACCTTAGGTATATAGATTTTATATAATAAATACAATTTTTGATAATTAAAAAGATATTATAATATAACTAAACTTAACTCTTATACCTACTAACCCTAACCAATTCAAGCTATCCAACAATTATTCTCATAACATAAACGTATAATCATTATATATAGTAATGTATGCATGTATGTAGATATCTAATATAAATAGTATTAATTTAGTTACAGTCGTTAAATAAAATCCATATGATATGTTATAATATGTAAACACTAGAAATGTGATTTTTACTTTTGCTTTGGTACTTTTATCTCTAATTTTTTTGTCAGGAGCTTGTAAGGTGAATGAGTCATGATAAATCTCGGTGATTTTAATTCATTTATGTACGTGTTCGAATCAGATACATAAAGCGGTAGCTTGAGGTCTGGTTTTTCCGACAGCACTTTTTCGTAGTCAAATAATGACGTGTGATTAAAATTGAATCAATAATGTCAATCGTTAAATAAAAATGTACGTTCTTCTATTAAGTGACAGATATTTAGTATAAAATTTCTCTAAAAATGGGAATTTTTATGGCAAAAATTGTTTGGCACCTTTTAAATCCAAATCGTTTGCAATACATCACGTCATCTCCTGACACCACGTGGTTCCTAGAACACGTTTTGAATAACAACATTGAATATTTTCACATTGAATAATTTTAAGTTTAGAAACTCGATGTAAAATATTTAAAAAAAAATCCTATACTTTAAATCCTATTTAAAAACAACTTTGATGTCAAAAACTTTTACTAAAGTTGAGTCAATTTTTTTTTAATACATTTTTAAAGTTTGTTGAGATTAGTTTTTTTTTCAAGAAATAATTTTTCATCATAAATTATCAAAAAATATGATATTAATATAATCGCCACTCCTATTTTATATAAAAAAAAAATGTTTAGCCGGTACGAGCCTATAAATGTTATAGATTCGGTGACAAGTATTAATGTTATGAAGCTACCGTTATTTCATTTATTAATTCAATATCTACATCAAGATAATATGTGATAATACTGATAACATTCCAATTACAGCATGAATTTAAATATTATAATAATTTTACTTCGTAATTACGTGTATGATTGTTTCTTTAAAATAGTACCATGATCGTGTACAGGTCTTCGTAGAGCGGTGATATCTGTAATTTCACCGAATAATTATTGATTTATGTTATGACATAGGTTAGGTTATGTCACTGTACATTATATTGGACAAGACCTTTGTTGTATTTTGTTATAATTTATAATTTATATGTATATATATAATAAATTATACATTTAAATTACGATACAATATGTATGGTTAAATATTTAAATATAATGGTATGTTATTCATTGATAAATTTAATGAGCAATATCAAATAATTAGGTCAGCTCAATAGTATTAATTAGCCATTATTAGCACATTAAATAGCCTTAAGAGAGTAATAATTATAATATTTAATAAATAATTTGCTATTTTTATAACAATATATATTAATATTATTATTTAATATTTATTATATAGAACAAATTAGCATATATGAGTTGGTTAAACAGATGCATAGCTTATTTGAAATTTATGTATAATGTATATATATATATATATATATAATAAACATAATTTATGACAATAAATTTACTGATAAACACATTAAATAAGAATATTAATACTAAATGGTTTAAGTGCTCGAGATTCGGTAGCAGTTTCCATCCAAAACAGTAGCCGATACGTCAATAAGTGTAGGTTAATAAGGCGTAAGTTTCCTTACCTATATTAACTTAAACTGAACATTTCTTAAATATTATAAAAACGATCTCTTCAAATGTTGATAGTCATTATTTGTATATTGTAATTATTTTAGCTGTATTTAATTTAATTAATATAATATTATTATGATTTAATATTTCAAATACAATTTCTAATAAATAATAATACATAATATATTACTATACAAAATTGTAATTATCTAATAAGCATTTACATACTGTCATATTTAAATTCTTATTCCTATAGCAGGTAGGAAAATGTTTAAACATTACAAAATTCACATGACGTAATTAAAAACATTTTTTATTTATTTTATTAATCAATATTATGAACTTTGATAACAAACAATATACTATATAGGTATTAATATTAGAGAAACTTTCATACAAAACGATAATAACTGATTAGTAATGATTTAGGACATTGTTGTAGATAATATGATATTATAATTTTAATAAAACTAAAACACATTATACATATAGTTGAAATGTGTTACGATTGAGAAAATAAAATGTCTATAGTTAATTAATGTTTACATTAAACGTCGCTTAATTATTTTTCCATATTAGACTAAAATTATACAAATATTTTATTGAATAAATGTTATAAATTAATATAAATTAATGATTTAATGAACTTTGAAAAATGATTCAGCTATCCTGCAAACAATAATTATTCCATAAGAAAAACGTATATAAAATTTAACTGGTTAATTGGAATGATTAACCCAGTGGGTGCAATAAAATAATATAAAATAAATCATTAGTCTTGTATTTACGTTCCCATTAAATACCTAACACCATCATACTTTTTTTGTATTATATAAACACTAGCTATAAAAAATAGAATCATAATAGAGGTATTATATACTTAAGTAATTGCATTAAAACTTTAATCCACTTTTCCCTAAGCATTTTTCTTCCCATTCGTCAAAAATGTTTATAAACTCTGGTGACATTTTTTGTTTTCCTCCTCCCACTGTACCACTTCTCATAAAAGTACCATTAGCGTCAATTAAATTGTGGGTTTTATTAATCTCAATAACTGGCTCATAATTGACAGCTCTGTTGTTTTTCATGCTTTCGAAACTTAGGTGGTCTTCCAAAACCAACACCTGGTCGTCAGCCAAATCTTTACCTAAAAACTGTGCTGTTTGACGAATTACTGTACGTAGATCCTGTACAAACAAATTTAAAATGCAGTTCAAATCATGGGTATAGTTAAAAATTGAATAATTTTTTTTTTAATTTTATGGATATTATTATTTTGGACACATCATACAAAATACGTTAGGTTAGGTTACATAACCTAGACAAGGGTCGAACATTATCTGTAATGTATAGGTACATGAACCAATCAAAAAAACACATTGTGATCGATTACCTGTTTCATGTCTTCATACTTCAAAAAAAGGACTTGCGAATCATCTTTTCGGTTCCAGTAGCCAAGAATGTGATCGAAAAATGGGCTGAAACAAACTTAATTACACAAGTTGTGAGTGTATGCTGTTTCAAACTTAATCTTTTATTTATTTTCAATAAAAATTTACTTACGGGAATCAGAGGTAAACAATTTACAAAAATCTTCAAAATTGCCAGTATATCCTTCTAACAAACAACAATGGTGAAAATATGATAGGCAAGTGTCTTTTGGGTTTCTGGCCACATACACGATCTGAAAGTTCATTTATTACAATATCTGTTAATATTATTTGATTATTATTCATATAGTAATCAAACGATTACATTTTATAGAAAGTGATTTGCTAATTGTTTATGCTTCATTAAAATATAATAACTTGTAAAAAATTAGTAAAAAAAAGTTAATTATAATCACTAAATTATTTAATAGTGAATACTCTTACATAGCACATCCAAGTAAATACTTTTTCACTAACTAAATTGACTTATACAAAACTAAAATACCAATGAAGTACACAAAATACAATATAATATAGTGGTCTTTGTGTACTAAGTAAAATCTAACATAATGACTAGGACGGAGTATTTAATAATATTAACATATTATCATAATTAGTTTTGTTCGTGACAATAATAGTAACTATTTTAGTGCAACTCAAATAATAAATCATTTTTACCATACCAGGCTACAGGAATATATGTCATAGTCAATATGGTCTTATTAATAGCATAACCTAATGTAAGTTCCTTTTCAAATATTTATGCCAATTAAATTTACAGTGAAACATCTGCATATGGAAAACTTTCGGTCGCCGAAATTTTGTCCGCAATTTAGAAGTGAAGGGGTAAATAAAAAAAACGAATAATATACAGATATGTTTCCGATCCCAAAAAAATGTCCACTATTTGAATGTGTTCTAGTAGAAGGTTTAATTTTAAATACTTATGAATCGTAATAGTAATAATTACCATCATATACTGTACACATTTTTATATAAATTGTCTGTATTACATATTGAATAAAAAATAATAGTAATACTCTTTTGCTTGTAAAGTTAAATAGTTTTAAAAAGTTGTATATTCCTTAACATACCTATATGATAGGTATGAAATTAATTATTTTTGATATTTTAATTTCTTGTTAAAATAGTTATGTAAGTGCCTAATGCCTACTACTATAAAAAAAATGTGGATAGAATATTGGTTTACAATTATCATTCACATTGAATAGAATCCTTGGATTTTAATATTGACTAAAAAATATTATTTGATGTATAATATTTCAGACTTCTTGATAAATATATAGCAAAAATCGTTGAAATAAACCTTGAATATGCGTAATATGCATAAGAACATCATTAATGTATTGAATTTCGTAGCTAAAATTATTTAGCATATTTAACTAGTATTCAAAATAACAATTATTTCCACCTCTAAAATTTAAATAATATATTTTTTATCAATAAAACCTAACAGGTAATGTCCTACAATTTCATTTTAGTTACTGATATAATGTTTAATAATTGTAATCAACTGACAACTGTCAAGTATATTATTGTTATTATACTACATACCTATTTAAATCATTCAAAACCTACATGTAAGATATATTGTTTTAGTTAATTTGATTTTTAAAAACAAATGTGAAGAAATATATTATAATCAAGAATATATGTATACAATGTATACAATGTATATAATATAGACAGTCGTTAAAATAATAGATTCTTATGATATGTTATTATAGGTAAAAACTCAGAATATAGTTCTTACTTTTGCTTTGGTACTTTGATCTCTAAGTTTTTTTGGCAGGAGTTTATAAGGTAAATGAGTCTTGATAAATCTCGGAGATTTTAATTCATTTATGTACGTGATCGAATCAGATACATACAACGGTAGCTTGAGGTCTGGTTTTTCCGGCAGCACTTTTTCATAGTCAAATAATGGTGTGTGACTAAAATTGAATCAATAATGTCAATCGTTAAATAAAAATGTACGTTCATCTATTAAATAACAAGTATGTAGTATATAGTTACTCTAAAAATGGGAATCTTTCTGGCAAAAATTGTTTGGCACCTTCGAAATCCAAATCGTTTGCAATGCACCACGTCATCTCCTGACACCACGTGGTTCCTAGAACACAATAGATTTTTTTTACTATCGGTTAGTCTCAAAAAACAGACGCCTCCAAGCAATATGATATGACAACAATAGAAGAATACGTATACCACTTTCTTTTTTATTATTGTTATTGATTAACGGTATGACAAGATATTCGCTTGTCAATCACCACCTCTCTATATTTATGACCTCCTATTCAACAATTTTATTCTTATATACATACCTACGTATATTATAAATAAAGTAATAATACTACATAATATAATGACGTAGGTATAATATTGTTTTTTATTACCTTTAATTATTATGTTAAATTAAAAGTACATAATAACAATATTTTTAAAACCCAATAACATTTTATCATGTACTATGCATTACTATTTTAATTTTTTTCCAGAAGAGTATACGATTATGATAAATGAGTTATTTATACATTTATATGTAAATTTAATTTCCGTATTTTGAAAACTTGTTGAAAACTTGGTATTTTTTGTTTTGTTGTTGTTACAATAGCTATTATTGAAATGTAGAACTATAATACAAGTAAGTACTATAAAGCAAACATACTATTTTATGATATTTACCCTTTTTGAATATGACGAATATTATGTAAGTTAAGTGTATACGATGAGTAAATGTGTTTTATTTTTTAAAATAAAATTGAAGAAATTCATCATGTTTGCATTCCAAACATTACACATAGACAATTTCTAGATTTTAGGCATAATAAATACAGGTAAATGATATTATTAAGTGCTTCAATTGTTACTATAGTTTATTTTTAAATATTAACCCTAATTTATATAACTTATTCATACTGTAGAATATTTCCGTAAATATTATTTCTTTTCCAACATTTATTATAATATTTACGTTGTACTTAATTACTATATTATTTAAAGTAAGTATTTTTTTATACATTTCAATTGATTGACCTTATTCCATATCTTAGAAATGTAAAGAAAATAATTACTTTGACTTTTAATAAAGACTTAAACCCGAAGGGGCCTTTCTTTTTGTTTGATAGAGAGATAAAAACAAATTATCAAAACGTACAATAGAATAAAAATATTTTTGACTGTATATCAATAACGTATCCTCTATTCTAACCTGAATCACACATGATTATAAGATAAATTTAAACAATAGTAAATGGAAAACATGTTTAAAAGTTTTAGTTTCGAGTTCATATAAGCTAAACAAAATCAAGTTTAATTACTTAATTTTAAATCTATTTTCATCGTCTTTTGTAGAATAGTTCAGTGAAAAGAATTATAGTAGACAGATAACAATACTTTTCATAGTTTTTAATTATAATTATATACAATACAAAAATTATTTGCATTTATAATTGTTATGCAGTGCTATGTTTTTATTTCTATTTATACATTTTGATAATTTTATTACTGTATTCGTAGTGTGATATCAATTAAATTACGTATTTATAAAAATTATTTTTTTACTACCTAGATACATGCTAGATATATTATAATATATTTGTAACTGATATTTAAATCAACTAAATTACCTGTTTTTGGATAGCTGCAAACCCAAACGTCATCATCCCTGATTTCCATGTCCTGTATACGCTGTCCAAACTTCTTGAAGTACACAGGCAACACGACATCGTTAGCTTTAATGTATCCATTTCGAAAGCTGGTAACAAAACGCTTATTCAGAATGTCGGATACTTCGTTATCCACACTCGAATACGTAATATCAGACATGATTAGTGCTTACACGTAAAGTCGGTACGATTATGCTCGGAGACTTGTTCAATAGAAACTCTAAAACATGCGATGATAGTTGTTTATATACATCTCTATAGAGGCGTGCTGTGTTCTGGAGAGGGTATTCCTATTATACTATTATTATTATTATTAATATTATTTGTGTTTACAAGTGTTTCTACTTTGTCATTGAAAGCGCTTTATAAATACATAGCTTGCTGTGGCATTTATATTATATTAAATTCTTATGATTATTATAGAAAATAGGTAGTAATTAATATAAATTGTTTATAGTCATCGGTTACAATAATTGTGAATAAATTCATTAAAATTTGTAGTACTATAAGAGGTATCTATATAATGCACTGGGAAAACAAAACTTCGATAGCTGTTGTAGAATCTTCGAAATATGATTAGGCGAATAGATCGATTTTATTTGCGAGCTAGATAAAAAAAAAAAAATACATAAAAATCAAACCGCATATCAATGGTATTGAATATAATAAATAAGGTTCTCTTGTGGTGATTCATGGTCACTTTTTAAATGATTAATGTTTACTGATCAATCTCAGTAAGAATATATCTTGAAAATAAAAATAGAACGCAAACATTTTTTTTACATATATCTAATATATAGTGTATACATAACATATGAAAGAACCAGCTGTAAATTCACAATTCATTGTGTTCGTGGGTCGACAATCAAGGCTGATCTATAGTACTATAGTATTATTGACCCTATTATTTTTAAGTTTTGGAGCCTTCAAAGTTTATACGAGCCGAGGTTGAAAATGTTTAGATGCCTAGTTTAATTTTTTACCAGTGCATACCAGTTATACCACCATTACTATGCCGTTGCTCACGGATGGACCTAAACAAGGCCTAAAATAATCTTACCTTGAACGCTGAAAAAAAATTAATTTAAATAGGTAACGTCATACGTACAAATTAAAAATAAAACGATGATACGCATATTGTTATAAATATTATATAGAAACATAAACGAGTAGACTAAATATTTTTGGTTTAATTACCTCACAGTAATAGATATTCGTGTAAATTAGATTTTATACAAATATATATATATTATATGGTAAAACTACAAATATAAACATTATAAATACGAATGCCACTAGGTACACAGTTTACACAAATTTAGAATCTACGAATTTATCATAGAAAAAAATATATTTAATAACACCAAAGTTGAACAAATTATTTATGGGCCTATAACTAAGCGTATATTTGCGTGTTAAAGTCTCAAATTGACAAACTGAATGGAGTAAGATAATAATGTGTAGTTATAAATCTCTTGATTTAACACTGTAGAATTGCATATATTTGTGTCCGTATTATAATATATAGTCTGTATTCTGTATACCTATAAGCTATAATATTTGTATATAAAAGATGCTATTTACATACAACCAACATTATGCTCACTCTAACTGCGCACATTACGATTTGTTTAATTTATGATATTTTATGTGTATAACTAGGTATATTATCAAGGTTATTGTTTAGTATAATTAATTTACATAATATTTACCAATTACAATTTCCTATTTCTATCTATTGCAATAAATCGTTTGGTTTACCAACAAAATATAATTCAAAAATAATAATTTATGAAAAAAATAATTTTGAGACGAATGGTTGACACACAAACTGTATCCTGCTGTAGCTATTTCATTTACTTCAAAATATCTACTAGCTTTAAAATGATTGCTGATTCCAAATTTCAAATATGTCCAACTGAACCTAAAAATGTTATTGGATTACAAAATTCAGTGCTATGGTGCATATTACAAATGATGACTGTGCATGCAAATATTTAAAATAAAAATTCTTTGATGCAGTTTGAAAAACTCGTTCTCTAAGGAAAACAGGTTTTGTTATTATTTTAAAATACATGTTACTAAAAAAAAAAGGATTATATAATTCATTATACATGCATTTATTTGAGCGTTTTTGTCTGTCCAAAATATACGAAATACTAACTAAATGTGGTTTTCGAAGTTTTATTGATATATTTGATTGAAAAAAAAATACATTCTGAAGGCAAAGACTTTAATGTTGCTTTAATTTACATTTATACAATTAAAAGTAACTACAAGTCAAAACCAAATACCTATACCTGCCTGTCTACAATCTACCAATAGGTAATAAAGGTAAGTTCGAATAAACTTATTCTGATATCATCACGACGGTACAATTACCACAAGCTTGGAATATACAAACAACATTAATTGACAATAATAAATTTAATTTGATCACTAGATATCGTTACACGCCTTCAATTTATGGTATACCTAATCTAACCTAACTATACTTTAGCTACTTTGAATATTAAGTATTAAACATTTCATTAGGATTTTAAAAACTCATTATTTAATAAAAATAGGTAACATGAATTATAAATTAAAATAATATGTAAAGGATAATGTAACAAATGTAAAAACTGTATCTTATAGTATATCTTTCATTGCAGTATCAAGCATAATAATGTAGTAAAAATGTAAAATACAATAACTATTGAAAATATTAATACATAATTAGACCCTTTTAGAGTTAAAAACTTAGTTAAGTTTAAATCCTTTAATAATACCGCTATTAAAATTATAATTTTTGCATTTTTTTTCAGTTTATTTAAAATTTAAAAACCGTATTTTAATAGCTAGGTGCATACATTTTAATATCATTTAAAGAATGTCTTGTAAGCCTATTGCGAATCACCCTTCTTTTTTCAAATTAAAATCAGTAACTATCCGTTGTTGCTTAATATTTAAATTACTATTAACTGTGTTAGCTTTATTTACTATAATACATAATATTATAATAAATAATAACCTTTAATGGTTTTACATCATATACATTTAATACAACATATAATAGACCTACTTACAAATATATAAAAATAGAATTTAAATCAGCTAACACATAATAATATTTTTAGTTTTTTTTTTTATGATGTTATATTATGTTGAGTATACCAATTACCAATATACATAACTCACATTAATAGTTGGTTTATCTATTACATCTAAGCTCTGCTTAGAATCGTTTTATCGAATGCAATATACCCAGTATATAGTCACGATGATGACCACTGACCAATGACCAATGACCATGACCAATGATAAGGTTCAGCAAAGCAAGTTCTCCATTTTTTTTTTTTAATTGCTTGTACTCAATCATTTTGTTTTAACTTAGTGACTTACTTTTTACTTCTGCATCTGTTTATGAATATTTAATCTGTTCAAAAAATTTTATTACAATTTATTAGTGTATAATTAATATATCATTTTAAGTTCATATATTCTAATGCTATTTTAACAATAAGAGGTTATACCCTTAATAGTTTGTTAGGACTCATAGAAAACTATATTAAGTTTAATAATAAAAAAAGGATAATCTTTTCACGAGCCAAATAAATAGAATTATTATTATTATTTATTATTATTAAATAAAGATAAGTACGTCAATTATATTGTAAGACGTTACATAATAAAATTGAGGAAATCAAGAATAATAAACACGATCCCGTTATCACTTACGTATAAGAGATTGTACCTATTTAAAAATAAAACAATAACAGTTATTGGATTACTTTTTAAAACAAATTGTAAAAATAGAAGGAACTAACTAGTAACAATATACGAACAAAAATTAGTAATTATAACTATTAACACTGTATGAAAATCGTGTAAGTATCTTCACTGAAATTATAATGCCAAAAAAAATATAATTAAATAATTATTACACAATTATTTAATGTAACAGATAAAACGTAAAAACGTAATATTTTTGAATTCACTTATATATACATTAATAAATAATAATTCGCCGGTCTAGTGCCCTCTGAGCGCACTTCAATTCTAAAACTGTATAATAATCAGTATAATACCCATGAAGTTATAACGGTATTTTTTTTTTTTTTGGTTAAAACATTGCAGCGAACGGCACCAATGTCCAACGAGATCGTTAAAAATATAAAAATTAATCTGTAACGTTTTAATAATATTCACGGCAGCGTATACTGTATTCTATAAACTGCATAATATTAAAATGTAATTACCGGTATGTTGTGTTGCCTATATCGAACGTTATTAGTATTTTTAAATTACAATATTTTGTTATTGTAAAAAAATTATCATGTTGTCAAAAATAATATATCTTGTTCGATGTAAGTTAGGTTAAGTTATTTTAATGTTATTACTATCATTTCTGCGTCTCGTATTACGTTTAAAATTCCGTGTGAAAAGCTTCAATGAATGTCCTAAAAAATACAAAAGTTTATAATAAACTGAATTGTATTATATTATATGCGAGTGATTATTGCATTGTTTGCGTAATAATTCACCCAAACGTTTAAAAGTTGAAATGCTGCAGTTTGATTTTAAGCATTTTAATTGTTAATACATAATCTACACTCTACAGTACCTACTTATTCTTCAACGAGTACATATAAAATTAATTGTGTAAATAAGTACTAAGTAGATTAATGATAACAAACGTCATGAGTATAAAATATGTATGTAACAGTATAATCTAAATATTTGCCAGAAAATATTACACTTGAATATAATAGCAGTCATGTTGTTCCTCGTTAAAAATACGAGTAAGTACCTATATAATAAGTTATAACGTTATGTATAATACACACGGACAAGCAGGTTAAATAATATTATTATACATTGTAGGAACTATTGTTGTATGTTTGGATACTACTACATACGTTAAACTGTTAAAGTGTTAAACATATTAGTGCGCGTAGTGTATGACGTGTGTGACTATCAGACTGTAATATTAAAAAGCATTGCATGTATGATATTTAGTTTTTATTAGAAATAAACAGTTAAATGAATTAGATGCGTGTCGATATTCATATTGTGACAAAACATCAGACAGTTTCAAACTAAAATATGCATGAAGCCTGCAGGTAAAAATTCATTATTAGTATTTAATATTTATTAAACATTTTAACCATAGATTTAATTTTTAATTGTTAAAATATACTATATGGTCTATATGATAAATAATAAATAATGAAATAGATTAAAAATTACTCAAAATCGTTTAAAAAATACGAGTAAAAATGTTTTAATATCACTTTTAGAATTTCAAATCTTTTTTCGGTCAAAAACTAGACAAATATATAATACTGTTGTTCTGATAGCAATTTAAAAATATCAAAAGTAGGGAAAATTTTCAAATATTTTAAAAGAATGATTATCGATATTTTTATTCAAAAAAATAAAACGTTGGTACCTATAATATTTATAACACCGTCAAAGGCAAATAACATAACATATAAAAAAAATCCGCTACTATATATAATAGTAAAACGCTAATCGATCTCGAGACCGATTTAAATTTTTTGAAACAGTCATGGTTCATCATAGTAAACGCTTAACAATTTTCCACACAATTACATGAGCACCGTGTTTCGTCGATGTTTCCATTAATTTATCAACTGAAATGAGGTCGATGTCAAAATAAATAACACGACCAAGTTTTCCGTAAAAAAAGTCACGAGAAAATAATGGAACATAATAAATAGTAAAAATATGTCTATATGTTGTATCTGTATAGTGTATACCAGATACCAAATATCTAGATTCTAGAGTAATTCACTAAACATGCTCATCCCCATTTTTTCTATGATAATGGTTTAATTTTTTTTTGAAACTGACATTTTGTAATACATACCAATTTATTAGGATTATATTTTCAAATACTTAGAATTTAAATCATCTAAAATGTGTCCTGTGGTGATTTACATTTTTTTGTTCAAAAAAATATTTATAAAAAAATATTAAGCAGATAATTTTTTTTTGAAAATCTTGATATTGTATCTAAATCAAAATTTGAACGACAAAAATTTACAAATTATAAAATGTTAGTAGATAAAAATGAATTGAGTACTAAAATTTTTCAAATACTTTATCACATAGACTTCATCTCTTCCAAAATTACTATTACTATCATCATAAACCTTTCATCTTTAGTTTATATTAAGTTAAATACCTCAAACACAACTAGTTCGAGAATTTCAATTTATATACATTAACATTTTAAAAAAGTGTATAGCTAAAATTGAATTTAAAGAAAATTCAAAATAAGCAGTGATGATTTTCACTTGAAAAATAAAAAAACAAGTATTACTACAGAATTCTCAAATGGTACACAAAATCTAAGTACCTATTTGAAAACAATAATATAGTCCTTGAGTAGGTATGCTTAAAAAATTATTATAAGAAAAAATTAAAGTGAGCATGCTTCGTCCTGTATAATTACTTCTATGTAAATAAAAAATTTCCAAACTCCAGATTTCCTACTTATAAAGTGTTATATGATTACCTGACCGGTTTAGCACATTATTCATTATTACAATTCTCTGTTTGGTATTTTAATCGTTCATTGACCTGCAAGTAAGGTGACGTAAATATTAACTTTTTAGTAAGTTGAAGGTTATTATATTTATAGTTAACTTTTTTATAGTTCTCATGCATGGTATCTTTTATTTATAATACTAATTATTAAAAATATTTTGGATACGTTTGGTATTAATACATGCAAATAAATTAAAATATACATAACAAATTGTTTAAATTAAATTTTTAACTCTGAACCAAATAATTTATCATTAATTTGTTAAATTTATTCATTATAATACTCAAAATAAGTTTTACATATAATTTCCATTGATTTGATCAGAAGCGTATTTTAAAGAAATTGCAATTATAACTCATCTAGACTAAGTTTTGGGAAAATTAAAATTATTTATTTACACAATACGTATACTGGTTAAAAAAAACCAATAATAAAATATTTATTAATAATGTTGACAGAATTATTCAAGTCTATAAAAATTCGTGCCGTCAGCACTCTTGATGTACGTAAAAATCTAACTTTTGTACATACATAATAGAGCCGTAATGAATGATAATTTCAAAAATGTTCCGATCAAAATCACAAAACTATTATTTTTATGTTCACAATAATGAAATCAAAATCATGAAAACCAAATGAGTAAATAATGTAGTTAATAACATTTACAAAACTATTGAAAATGTAGTTTATAGAGATTATGAAAAATATTGAATAATTTATTTTATTTTAATTAAAATTATATTCAATTATTTATCTTTTAAAAAATTTATTATATTATTTAAGTTAAATAAATTTACCATAATTTCTATTTTTTTGCTATGTCTTTATATGTTTTTTCTTATTATTAAAATTCGCTGTAAATAATTCTTCGTATTTCAGCTCTTGAATATTTTGTTTATTCTCTTAACCTACAATATAAAAATTCAATTAAATATATAAAAAATGATTTACATAATATTGAATAAAATAGAATTTTTAAATTGAAAAAGAAGAATTTGAGGGACATTCTGTTTTTTGACGTGTTCTTCGTAAAGTACGTTTTAAAATATGTACTATACTTAAATGGTGATATTTTCAACTATACCAGGTATAATTTGAGAACTGGCAAATAATTTATTAATTATTGAGGATTATTATAGGTATTAGATAAATATTATAACTTAATCATTTTTCCAATAGTTTGTCTAGATTTAATTTTATTTTAATAGTGCTCGGAGTTTAAAGCATAATAAGCAATTAAAAAAACACACGATTGTTTTAAAAAAAGCAAAAAATAACATGAACTAGTTATAAAAATTAATAAAAAAATTTGAAAAATTAATTTAAATTAAAAAAATAATTAACTACCACGTATTTCCTAGATTTGTAGTAGTGAAACTGAATATTGTCCGACAGAATATTTTTTACATAGAAAATGAACTTTCTACATCCAATGAAGTGATCAATGTATACATGGGTTTCAATTTGCAACACTAAAATTAAATTTTTAAGTGGTCGATATCGATATTGTAGGTATACTGACCGTATAATGAGTTTTGCAGTCTATATGTAGATCAATAATCTATATACGTTTAATACATTTAATAAACAAGCCGATAACGAAAACAATAATAATCCAATTTTTGGGTTTTTACATTTCTTATTAATTATTTATTTTATTTTTATTACAATAGCATAATATACATAAAAAAAATTCACAGTTGGAATAATTGAAAAAAGCAATAAAAAAGCCAAAAAATAAAAAATAAATTGGTTTATTTGGAATTAGAATGATATTAAACAATTGTATGTTTAAAAATTAAATTTCTATCTAATATAAAAAAAGAAGCATATGCTTTAAAATCTGAGCCCTATATGTAAGAATGTCGGAGATATGTAAATGAATTAAGAACCTTTTTTACCAATTGACTACCTAATAGTAATTCAACCTTTATAATTTTTAACTGCATATCTTCAGTAGTATACTGAAAAGTATTTTAATTCTATTTTGTGATCCACTCGATTTATGTAACTATAGTATACTAACAGTCTAATTTTTATTTTATTTTTATACATTGCATTTTAAGTCAATATGGTACTTACACAGAAAATACACTAATTTAATATTACGTAAAATAAGTCATACACATTAAAATATAACGTTCAATACAAATATCATTACTATAACTAAACCAATTTTATAAACCTATAAGAATGAAATACTGATGTACCTATCTATTTATTGAGAAAATTGAATCGCTGCTATTATCTACGTAATTTACTTGTATTGTCGCGGTTTTACCATCAATTAATGGTTTCGCTCTTTTTACCTAGTCCCATTTCAAAATTGTCAAGCAACGAAAACTTCCATTATTTGTCTTCATTACTATAAACTCATGGTATATCTGTTAAATCTTCCAAAGTTAACAAATTCAGTGCCAAACTTTCAAATGTAAACTCTCAGGTGTAGTAGGTGTACAACCGAAGAGTTATCACATGTAGCAATTTTGATTGTCGACGTTTCAACCGGCTCCCACCAGATGTGCATGGCCGCATTATGAACACCGATGTTACTAAAATATACCTATAATTTTATTTTAAATATTTTAAATTCATGTAAAAAAAAACGTATTATGATATAACTGCTGGATATTTTACAAAAGTATATATCATCAATAAAAATTTAAACTATCATAGAAATAGATATTAGATTCAAAGGAAAATATTATAAAGAAAAAAGCCTTAATATATATTATAGGACACATATCTAGTGAAATTCAAGCAGTCTGCGCACACCTATGCATAGAGTATACTATTTATTCATTAGAATCTATAATGATAATAGATTATCTGGAATCTGGGTCACTGAAGAATTCATAGAGTAAAAGACATAAACATATACCATAAATAATATTTTAATGACTCTTTAATATAATATATAAATAATATACTGTAATACTGTATATTATAATTTCCATAATATTAGGTATGTACTTATACATATATTAAATAATTAGGGAACTACAACAATATGACTCATAATTTTACTTGGATTGTATTGCGTTTTTTTTTTCATTTCTTTTTCAACATAAAATATCTACTATGACACTCCTTCGGTTAAACGATCTTTCCAATAAAAAAAATATCCTTCATATTTTAGAAATGGTTCAATTTTTGAGAAATAAAATAATCAATATTTTGTATGACATTTAAAACATTTATTTACTTTAAAGTTTAAACAATCTAACAGCACTTTAACATACTGTTTTAAACAATATAAATGTCAATATTTATATACGTAGTTATTCTAATATTCTATATAGTTTACGGTTGAACTCACAACTGTTATAACTCGTGTCAAGTCCATCAGATCTAATGACAATGATGTTTATCCATTAGAAATTAAAATAATATAAAAACACAATAAAAATTAAATTTCTACGATTATAGTCTTTATTTATAATTTATTGCCCTTTTTTAAATTAAATTATTCAACTTTTTTTTTTTCGAATATTATTATCAATTCCTAGAAATTCGTTTATTTTGTATTAGGTATTAACATTTTTAAATTGTATTTTGATTTTTACTAATCAATGAATATTATATTCTATCATTGCCACTTTTGACTAGTGCCTACTCATATTTTGTATATAGTAAAAATAATGCTGGACATTACTTACGGATAGACGTAATTTTAATATTGTTATAACAATATAGGTAATGCTTTGCGGATGACCAATTTCAATAAAAGAAACTAGAGATGTAATCCTGAATATTTGCAGTTAGTCGTGATCATTGATTAAAGATTGTACAATGAGGAATGTTTACTTTTCCTTCACAACTTTATTCAATAACCACATATTTGATAATATTTTTGTACCTACACTGTAAATTATTATTAATTTATCAATATAAAATAAGGACTACAATTAACTATATACTTGGAAAATTTTAATTCTCGAGACTCCAACATAATCGCATACATGAATTATATATTTATATGATAATAATTAAAGCTTATACAAAATCGATTTGATTGTATAAATCATTATGTATACTCTTTAAAGAAATAGATACAATAAAATAAAATATTGTATCGTAAAAAATATTTATAACTTTCCATGTTATGAAGTCTATTATACATTATTTATAATAGATCAATTTCATAAGGTTTGTTTGAGAAACGTGTCATATAGTTAAAAGTTATACCACACTATGCATTTAAGCGAATCCGGGTAAAATGCGTCCGGTAGACCGGAAAAATAAATCAAAAATCGCTATAACTGTAATACAATATAGTTCGACTACAATGACATTAATATAATAATATCTATAAGTACAATCTATTGATGTTTGTCATCTAACTTGACAATTAAGCTAATTGATAATACGTAGTTATCACTACCATTGTGCTGCAGTTAATATTAATTAAACTATACTCACTCCTTACGAAAATGTAATAAATATAACAATAAAAAACATGGAAAGATTTTCTACATTAATGCAGAAATTAATGGACAAAATAATTATAATATATAAATTATAATAAAATTCTTCTCATCGATTTATTTACACCCAAGTTTTACAATTTTCTTTATCGGAAGTTTTTCTGTTCAAAGTATCATAATAGTTTCTAATATGAAGTTAAAAAGTTTTCCATGACGATGTCGTTCGTACAGGGTATTTTTAAATCATCAAAGTACGTACATGCCCTGCGTACATACTACGCGCGATGGAAATGTGGTATTATAAGTATACGAACGAGAAGGCCACTCATAGACGGCAACGAACGACCTTGACATCATCCATACATGATACATATAGTCATCACATCTTCGAATCCAAACGAAACCATAGACCCGATTTATGAATAATATTTTCGAGTTTAAGGATTTATTTTGTTTTATTTTGATTAATTTTAATTTTTGATTTTTTTTTTTTGTTCTTAGTACACAAAATGTATTTACCATTCAGCCTAACAATTTGAATACCATATAAAAATACGAATACGCAAGTGAATTGTCAAATATCAAGAACGCACATTTTAATAGCTTTACCATCAGAAATCTCATGACTAATGCTTTGATGGTACGATAATATAATTTAATATTGTACGTATCAACATTTCCAGAAAAGTATTAAGCTTCAGACCAAAATTGCGAGTATATAATATGGATTGATCGACCAATATAGGTAATGATATCGGATATCCATAAGGATGATAGATCAGGACTTCTGTTTTTCTAAATAGTTAGCGTTCGCGTTGAAGAATATTATCCTGTGGCGTATAATAACGATTATTATTTTATTATAAATATTTGCGGACGAAATAATACATCAAAATAAATTGGGTGTTCGTGACAATGTTATAGTGATAGTTTGTTAAAAATAATGCGAATGCTATTACAGGATTTCTGGAATCCCTTAGGATCCTCGTCATTTGCATTAATCATAATATTATTACGTGCTTAGTACTTATATTATATTCTAATGATGTAACACGATCGAATAGTGTGTTGTGCGAATAAATATTACGCTTAGGGCATAATAAATCGATCGTAACAATATTATAGTAATGATTGACCGAATTCCAACGAAAAGGTATTTCGGACGAAATGTATAATAATAATTTACCTACGTGATCGTCACATTTCTACGAAGACGACGACGACGACGACGACGACGACGACGACGAGCCAAGCATAATAAAATAATAATAACTAACCTGGCCTGCTGTTGTAGTCCGACGGTGTATAATAATAATAATAATAATAATAATATGTCAATGGCCCTACCATAACAGGTTTGTACGCGTTCCGCCGCCGTAACTGCGCGTGGTCTGGTTTACCGCTACGTCCGCGACCGAACCCCACTCTTCTTTTCGCAGCCCGGTCACCGCTACCGCGGTAACCCGCAGGGGGGCGGCTGAGTATTTGGTTCCGGCAACGATGGACTCGTCCATCCACCATTCGGTCACAACACGATAGTCGCAGTTCTTCGATCGACGTCTACCCCGTCACATCGCGTAGCTCGCCGACTATGTGAAAACGGTTCTTTATAATAATAATATTATTAATTAATTGATATTATCACAACCTATCCGTACACCAAATTCCATCACGTTTACCGTCGCCGAGCGGTGTATTGCATAATCATATTTTTGAGACCATCATCTCGTCCGATTTCCAACCACCGTCGGTCACCAACACCATCGTCATGATCCGGTCACCGTTCAACGCGGCGCTGTTGCTGGCCCTGCTTCTGGCTGGACCCGCGGTCACGTCCTCGGTGGACAGCAACGACGTGGACGACGGCGAGGAGAACCCGTTCCTGGAAGCGGCCAAGTCGCTGCTGCAAGACTCCCTGGCCAGCGGACAGGGCGGCGGTGCCGCCGCCGGCTTGGGCTCCGTGCTCCAGTCGTTCATGCAGACAGAGGGCGCCAAGTCCGGGCTGGGATCGATCGTTTCCGGTCTGGCGGCGGCCAAGGGTTCCGTCGACCCACAGATGATCGGCCAACTCGTCGGCATGTTTGCCGGCGGTGCGGCTGCGGACAAATCGTCGTCCGGCAACGACGACGGGCCCGGTGTGGACTGGAGTTCCATGATCGACTTGGCTTCCGGTAAGTCCGTCTCCGTGGTTTAAGCGATATTTTCATATGATATATTATTATATGTGCAGTCAGTGGCGTAACTGAGGGCCCGCTGACCCAGGGTCCAGGGTTAATTTGGGCATTTGGTTATAGGGTTATACTTGATATAACAATATATTAAGGGCCCATTTTTAACATTTTTTATTTTTGTCGGGGGACCCAAACTTTTTTGTTACGCCACTGTGTGCAGTACTTGACCACAAAATTTGACTTGAACCTATGAGTCTGTATTCGACTATTTAAAGCTTGACTGATACAGAGCTGCCTCGTAACTTTTTTTATTACAGTTATATAATTATTTTTGACACATTAATATAATATACAATATTTTAAAATAAAATACTTGATGAAAAATCTAAGAATCGGCTCTTCTTAGTAAGGGACATAGCACGCCTAAAATACGTACTACTGGTTAACTTCACTGATGCATGTATGATTTATAGTATGTAATAGTATAAATATCATTTATTCTCATATAAATAATAAATGTTATAAATTATAATTCAACTAAATGTTCACAATGCTACTAAATCAATAAATCATTACAACAGAGGTATCGTTTGGGTAAGGCACTAAGGCAGATGTTTAACCAATCCTAATTTTTAAAATAGTACGTGTATCGGATTGATTAAAATCTACACGACATTGCTTTTTATGCTATTTGCACTTAAAGGGCTTAAAAATGTTTGTTTTTTGTTAAAATTTTTCGCTTATTAAAATAACAGAAATGTATGTATGATATACATTAATACACCAATCATGTGCCAAAATAAATTCTAAGAATAATTATGTATAAATATTAAAATAAAATAACTGTCTGAAATGACGTCGTCATTGCATTATTGTACAACTTTTACAAAAATCTTGCAATAAGAACAAACATGATGACTCTAGCATTTCTTTATTACTCGGGGCGTAAATTTATTAGTATTTATATTATATTTATTGAAGCCGGTAATCTCATGGTTATAAATTATTATTTATAATAATTAATAGTGTAAATAACAATATTGTGATACTACAATGTATATGCGTTGTCAATTAGATTACTTAAAACTGTATAAAGAATGTGTAATGATGAAGTACAATCACCGTAATGACTGGTGTGTGATGAGTCACTAAACCGACTGATTTCATCTATTCAACTGAAATGCATCATAGTAAATAATTTAAACGTGGAATATTTTGGAATCTCATCGAGTGTCGAAAAACATTTAACATAATATACTTATATAGCTACATCTCATTGGTGTTACTAGTGAGTGAGTACCGAGTGGACCATCGTAGCTCCTTGTACTAAGTTTAAAGTATACCTACCTATCCGAATAATTGTATACTTTTAGTAGTATTTTAAAATTGTATTTCATTTTGAGTTTTGACATAGATTTGTTTTTGGGTTGAGCACAACATTTTTTCTGACTGATTTCGAGTTACAATGTTCCTAGGTAACCTCTTGTAACTAATGCAAAATATAATTACAATATCATGCAAGCTTATTGATTTATATATATTTTTTTTTTATCTGAAATATGTAGGACTGTGTCGACGTATACGCCAATGATACGATGATAATACGCTCTAATACTATGATCTTGGGCATTATGAATTATAACAGTAAATACACTATTGTATTTAGTACACCTAAAAGTACCTATTTCAAAGTTATAACCATCTCGTATTCCGTATATTTTTTTAGTCTGACTGCAGATGTCAATGAACCGTGGAATCGTGGTTTACGTTACTATTTTACATCGAATTTAGATTTTTTCAACTAGGTTACTCGGCTATATTTTGAACGATAATTATATGAACACTTGGCATACATTCTATAACGGTGTTAACCATTCGTTTAAAGAAATCGATGTTGTAGTATTGTACATTTGTCTACACCTATTATATATATGTGATTGATTAGAGTGTGAACCAACGTTATTAAATCACCTATCCGAAAAATAAAAAACTAATATTAAATGCAAACACGCATCTCTTAAGCCCAACACCTTTGAAAAATTCAAAACGTACAAGAACAGTACAAATCATTGAGGCTGTATTTTAAATGGTAGATTGTGGGTTTGAGTATATGATAAATTGATAATATGTATTAGTTATAATTAGTATATTTTAGTTATAACATAATGATTATAACAATTATTATCTCATTAAATTTGGTGTTATAATAATCCTTGATTTATAAACAAGTTAAAAAATATATGTATAGTTACTTATTAATTATTTTAATGTTTACCTATTCAGTATAACTGACTGTTTAATTGATAGCCATTCTTTTCTTATTTATTGCGCACTTCGGTATAATTATAGTGTTAAGTACATGATATTATATACGTAAATATTGTATACTTGTATTTTGTAAACAAATGATTTGTGTTAGTACTATTTTATTACTAAATTAAGGAAGCTGCAAGGATTTATTTATTTCATACGAAACTTAATACGGAGGGCTCCTTCTCTATAGTATACTGTAGAGATTAAATAACTACTTACTTACATTATTTTTACAGTAGTTAAGTATCAATATTTTTACATTCTTCGCATTATTTTGTAGATATACTTGAAAAATTTAAAATTCAGCCAAATGAAGTCTTCCCTTATTATTTTTTCGAGAATCTATTACAACCCATACTCATCGACTTGCATAATTTTTCAATTTTTCCAAATGATTGTTGTTTTTAAAATATATATTATATATAATAATTTTGTCTTGTAAATTTCGTAATTTGGCTGAGATTTAATCCACCGCATTATTTCTTCTGTCTGTATCTACAAAAATAAACAAATTAGCTATATTTTCTTATCGTCAGAGTAGTTCAATATACTTTTTCAGTATAATTACAACGTATTATTTAAAATTCTTTTTTTCTTTATTCTCTTAACTAATTTTTCACGTCTTTGCCTCACGCATATAGTAACTAATAAAGTGTGTTAACAAACTACTGTTTTTAAATATTTATCATTGATTGATTATTTAAAAAAAATAAATTAAATTTACTACAAGACTTAGTGTATAATAAACTCTATTCAAGTTAACCATGAAATTAAACAGTGGTTGGTGATGTACTCATATATTTAATTGATTATATATAAATACGATCTTGACAACAATAATCGTAGGTAGAGCTAATAAATTTTATAATAAGCGATATAATATTTCTGTTTACCCATGCAGTCGGTATTTATCCTATTTATGACTAAATATAATGTATCCAGGCGAAATTTTTCAAAAAATCACAATAATGCTTTAGTTTCACTAATATTTTTATTTTACGTTTCTAAGAAAATCACAATCGATTCAATGATATACCTAATAATATTCTATATTATATATTTGATGTATTTACTATTTAGTCATACGGGTAAATGTCATTATTTCTATTTATGAATATGGTTTGTATCGTTTACTATTAAGTCAACGATTGTTGAGACCATGCATTTATATTCTTCCGTAGTCGTCAAGTAGTACAACTATACATGACCCATAGTTTACGTGCAAAAAATTCCGCATTAGTTGAACGGTTCAACGGTAAATTAACCGTATCGATACAATATAATAACCTGTTTAGAACTATACACAGCCGTTTGTCTCATCTTGTTTTTATGAACTTCGTCGATCATTGTCTTATTACATAATAAAATAAAAACTCGTTTCCAATTTTATATTCAAAATAATATAAATATTATATCAAATTCTATTCGATAATTTCAGATTCGTTATTATACTATTATATGATGGATGGTATTAAAAGTTTTTTTTTATAATATATTTATTGGATTTGCCTCTATTCGTTGCAAATAATCATTATAATCTATATTATAATCTACGAACTCGATCCAATGATATACTGTTTCCAAGTTATGACTAGGTACTATAATCGGTATATATTATATAAGTATCAAAATCGATATTAGCTTTTAACAAAATATATTTTATACCGACGAATTTGTGTAAAACACAGATAATTAAATCCAATAATTTTTACTCACCCAGACTTTTGTAATAGGTATACGCACAGTTATATGATACAGTTGCAATGTTCTGCCTAGGCGTCCTTTTTTAAATTGTTCGTTGATGTACATTGTATAATTATATTATTTCATAATTACAAGCATTTGGAATGAAACAAAAAACGTTATTCGCTGGTTATTTTATAGGATTCATGTCATCGACGGCAGGCACAGGCCAGGGTTCGTCGATCGAGGGTTTCATGAACGTACTTCCTGTGTTGGTGAATGCGTTCAGTGGCGGTCACAAGCATTCCGACGATCCAGAAGTGGAGGATTTCGAAGAACACGAGCGACACGCTAGGGCCTCGACCTTCCTGCCACCGTTCCTGAGCAGTGCATACGTGTACTGGGAACATTTCAAAAACAGCGAGCTAGGTACGACCTTGTGGAAGAACAGTGGCCTGGGCAGCATCTTGAAGCTGTTTATCGATAGGGACGGTCACTTCCAAGTGGACAAGATATTCGAGTCTATGGAAAACGCCACGTTCAGGCGACGATGGGTCAGGAGTCTGACCAGTTTTGTCGCTGAATGGATTAAACACGTCTCCGACCCGAACACACAAGCCAGGTAATTACCGTAAACCCGGTACACGCATTTATACTCGTATACATTGTGCACACGCGTTTAAACATAGATATAATATGTAATATAAATCGTAGCGTGAGTATATATACTATATAACAATATCATAGTAACTCGACGAGCACGCCTTGTTTCAAACGAACGGAACTGGTTTTGCTCGTAGAGTTCGTTGCCCACTGCTACCTCGATAATAATATACGGCTACAACTACACCGGTACATATTCCTAATACAAAAAAAAATTTACGCCAGTAAATAATAAATGTATAAATATAATATATTTTATAAATTAGTATAGCGTAAAATTTGTTTATGCAAACGGAATTATTAATTATCATCTTGATTAGTATTCACAATTTATATTATACCTACGTTATATTTTAACTTAAAAGAAATTATATAGATACTAGTGTAATCGGACGATAATGTACCTCATATCTCTTATAAATTATACACTTCGACGTTGCTCGTCATGGTTTTATACTCGTTCATACGAGTGTACATATTTTATGTTTCGTCACAAACCACGAGATCAAATATCAATATAAAATATGCATAAACATGGATTTTACATAAAAATCAACTACAAAATAATATTTACTCACTTCGTGAATCTATTTGCTTTTTCTAGAATAAATTATATAACATTAAGTCATTAAAAATTAAAATGTAATGATTTGTGGTAATTATTTAGTAAACGACCGTAACATAGATAATACTTTTTATTATGTGTGTTTTACTTACTAATACATTATTTCAAATACGTGGTGTAAGGTACGTGTGGTGACCGTGCGTAATGGTATAGACAATTTACAGTTATCCGTAAAAAATAAACAGTTGTTCTGATCTTAACCAATGCAAAAAAAAACTAAATACTCTTGGGTCAAGGTCAGACGGAAAACGTTTTCAAAAATAAATTATAGGGACCTAGTACAATATATTCTCATCAATTTAATAGTTAAATCACATAAAAAACAATAAAATTAAAAAAACAATACATCTAAAAAATTAAAAATTATATAGTGATACTTATACGGCTATTATACTATTAAATACTTCCATATTTTCGCAAGTAAATACTTGACCTTTTTAGTTTTTATACTTATATTACTTTTCGATCACATAAACCATAACAAAGTTTTTAAATTTAATCCCAATTATGAAAAATAAAATTAGTACATATATTAAAATACCGGAATACCACACATTGTAATCATGTGAATAAATAATATTTATTATTAAAATCTTAACCAGCGCAGGTCGCAGACATCCACCCACTCAACAGTATATATTTTACCGTAACATTTCAATATTATGACGTCACGAAGCAAAATATTTAAGTGCTGTAACTATACTCTTCCCGATTCAATCTTAGTATGGTTTTTGAATTTTCGAACGTTTAGGTCAGACATTTAAGTTATTACGGAAACATTTTAATTATGAATAGGTGTGAAGTATAGCTGTAGTGTTTACGTGCGTGAATTTAAAATATAATATATAAATAGTATTATATACTACTGCAATATTACAGTTCATTGAACACTTATGGTGAACAAAAATAATGTAACGTTCACGTCGCGGCCAAACACTTTAATAACATCAATTATCTCATACCTATATTTAGATGATGTTATAAAGGTATATATTAATAACACGTTCACTGGCTTCGGTAGGTACATTAGAACATGCCTCTATATAGTATGTATCTCATATACATATTCAACCATAACAACTAACTGGTTATTACTTATTTATTTATTTTTTTACAAACATACCAACTGCACCTCCTCGTCTCGTTGAAATTATATTAAACTATCGTGTTATAATGCGTAGTTTTAAAATAATATTATAATCTGAAGAATTTATTGTAAAATACGCCCATTTATTACACACCACCTATATTATGTCAATGTCCCTACGTCTGATTTTTTTTCGAGTTGTATCATACATGGTATGTATTATACATACCTATTATTATTATTATGATCGATTCGAAGTGATTATGTTTTCTGATATTAGCAGTTAACTGAGATTGCAGACAATGACCCTGCAGACGGGAAAAGAGTTACCGTCATATTTATAGTAGAGTAGCTTTTTTTTCTGCCGTTTCATTTAACACTTGACGAAAGCATATTAATAGTATAAGTTTGTGAAACTATAAAATTAAGGAAATTATATATTTTAGATAACCGACTATATATTTACCAACAATAACGGTATTTACAAATAATAAATATCATATGATACTTGGCTATGTAGTATACCTATCTATAATTTTATCGCTTTTATTTTTTATTAGACAATACCAATGCATTATACCCAAGTGTAAATAAAATAAGATAAACCATCTTGGAATCATTTCAAACACCAATATTTTTATGTGTGCTGGTAATAATGTCTTCAGACATACTACACGCATTATTGGCGTCAGTCCAGATCCATACGATGATATTATTTTATAGTGCCTACCTACCTACTTATATTATACGATTTAAAATCAGATATATAAGGTTAAATGTATTTATACGAACAAAACACGGATTTATTTCAAAATTGCGTTGTGTACTTATTTAAGTATTATATAAAATGTGATACCTATACCTAGTATCTATATAATATAACGTCATGTTTTACAGATATTTGTCGACGACACAATTTATCATGAACGGATTCTTAAAGTCTCAAGGTTATTCTAAAGCAGCCCAATTCGATCAAGCAAGGCCAGCGGAATCGTTGAGTTTCCTGGCCGACGCCGTGTTTAAACGACAGTTTGGACTCAAAGTAAATTCTGCAACTTACATCAAACCTGCGATAGCATATATACAAGTACGTATAACACGTTATAGACGTACCTATATTAATTTATACACATGTTAATATGTTATAACTTATAAGACGTCATATTACATATTTATACGTGAATGGTTGTTCTTATAGGAAGTGTTTAGATTGGGTCAAAGCAAAGGATTGAGTTTGCAACATTTAACCTCTAAGGAAATCGAAGAAAAACTATCGGAACTGTTAAATCACGAAATAATTGACCCGGTGCTCAGAGTATGGAGGGTGTACAGGTTCGTAGGCAAGAAACCAGAATGTGATCGTTACTTGGTGTGCAGTATTAATCGTAAAGGGCAATACCCAGATAGCAAAACAGGACTCAAACCAGGTGTCACAAAACTCTCCAGGTACGTTAATAATTAAATGTAAATTTTAAGCGTTATTCTAAATCTTCATCAGTATATTATAATTGAACTATTAAAATATTTAGGTACACTATTTTTATTTAAAATTAAAATAATATTAAAAGTGTTTTTTATATCTATACCAATATTAATTCAAAAATTTGCAAGGAATATAATCAATGAACTGCGTATATTATGTATACATAATACGGATTTAATATATAAATATAATATTATATACGTATTATTATTGATTATAAATTTATAAAATATATGTTCATAATCAATGGGCAATGGTGGGTATAATTTATTATTTAATAACCATTTGGCTTGTAAAGCAAATATATAATATACGTAATAAATAATTAATGTTTAATTCGATTCAAGCGCATTCATTTCATATATGATAAAATAATAATTTTTAATTAAATGGCAAAATGTATGATTGATGTTGTAAATAAAATAAAATAATACTTACGATTCATTTATAGGTTATAAGTATATAATTCTAGACAGAATTTGGAATAAATGATATTTATAAAACGTTTTTAAAAACATTATAATTTTTCATTCGATATTTGGGATAATTAATAATTAATATTGATTAATTTATAACTTCGATATTATTCACTTACGACTTCTATTCTGTTTAACAGTTTAATCGCTTCTTGGTTCCTGTCCGGTCAAACGGGAACACCGTTCTGGAAACTTTACAACGCTGCAACCGAAGACCACAACTGTTCGGTAAGTTGGTTTTTTTACCAATTAAATCACGATTTTTATTTGACTCTGTTTTTATTACCATGATAATTGTTCATGTGTTGTTTAGACTAAATATTCAGCCAATTGTCAAGAATTCCACGAAGAGGATTTGAAAGCTACGACTGAATATTTCCACAACGAACTCTAAGTGTAAAAAAAAACAATAAAAAAATATCGATAATTGCGGATAAACATTATGGATAGTTTCAAAGGCTGTTTCATCAATTTCGGTTTTTGAACATTTTATATATAATATGTATTTTAACTCTAAACGGGGTGTACACTAGGTACTCGGGTACTTAAACCTAGTTTAAGCCACCATTGATATACTACCTTAATTTTGTTTTATAATTTTTTTTTTTATATTTATATATTATGTACACATTAACTAAATTATTTTTAGCATACGATTTACTGTTAGGTAATTTTTTTGCAGAACAAAATAACTGCAATCCACTTTATATAGGTATTTTACCATCCCGAAATATTTTAATAGGGGACTTTAGTAATACCTTTTATAGAAGTGCAGATGGAACTCAAACGATAGGTATATTTTGTAATATATTTTAAGTTCCAAACAAATAATTATGTCTTTCATACTAGATCCAATTACCGTTAGTTGACAATACACAGTCCTAACTGCAAAAAAAGCAAAATCAATATTATATTATATCGATAAAGTGTATTGGTATATTAATATTAATTTAATAGCTTCATAAAATATTTAATTGATATTGTAATTCGTTTTCTACAATATATTTAAATATATACCTAAATTATTTGTACTCCGTTGTTCTTGATGGTTTCATATAACACACCGAGATCAATAAAATATTTTATTGTCGTTATAGATATTGGCTACTTACCAAATTAAAACTGTTTCCGAACCTAACGATTTCATCACGAACTCCATACAACGATTGTTGATTGTTAATAGGTAAAGCGATTTAAGAATTAATCTAGAATTGCGGTCAACTATTTTGTTATTATTTGGAATACCTGTTGTAATAATTAATACGGCGCTGACACAAAACGCAAAACAAATTAATTTTTTAGATATAGAAAATATATTATACATATAACATGACGAGCTCATTGCGTGGATGTTTTCCGACAATAAGTAGGTATCTATACAGATATATTTGTAAAACGTTAAAATAAATCAAATTCTATATTAATTAATATTGTTTTGGTGTTTTACAAAATTTACTGACTTCAGAGAAGTTTAAAATTATTTAATTTTAATCGTAAAACATTATTTTTCCAATGGGTAGTAACATGTTCATAATATAACAGTAGATACACGTAACAATAGATTAATATATAATTTAATTAACATAATATTGTATTTGTATAATACATAACTGTAGGAATAGATACTGATATTAGTAAAAAACGTTTATTTTAAAATACATAATAGATTTGTTTTATATATATTTTACATGTTTAAAAAAATATTATGATTATAAAATATTATACTAATTGGTAATTCTTACATACACCTATGATACAAACTATATAGTAATTAGTGTGAAAAATATTCAATAAATTAATACTATTACTTCTTTTTTACATTTTGACTGATCCATTCCAATCCTTCCTAGAAAAAAATTAATTCAAAATAATCAAACTGCTATATAATAGTAAAACGATAAAAAAATGTATAATAGGTAATGTAATACCTATTATTATTACATAATATTATTGATAATAGACGTAAATCGATAAGGGATTAAAGAGAATTATCTCACCCCAGAATCTTAAATTACCCCAATACTTTGTTTAGTGTCTTTGGAACAAAATATAATTATTTTTAAAGTGTGATAGTTAAACAAATAATGATACCTAATAGAACATAAATTTTAATCAAAAGCAAAATAAACATGCTTGATTAATGATTATCAACAAAAATAATATAGAGTATAGACTATAGGTAATATATTATACTATTTTACTAGCCGCTATAAAATAATAAACGAAAATACATATTATATTTATTTTAAGTACGAGTATATATGTATAATGTATTATGGAAATATTTTAAGATTTATATTTAATAAATGAAAATGTGTTGAGCTCTGAAAGTTGGAACCTGCTATCATCTATCGGTATCTAATTATAAATTATTTATAAAGAAGTGATTTGTATTATTATCCAAAGTATATTTATGTTTTGTCTTAATATTATCACGAACTTCCTACAAAAGTTTTTTCCCATTTTTAGGGTTCCGTACTTCAAAAGAAAAAAACGGAACCCTTATAACATCACTTTGTTGTCCGTCCGTCCGTCCGTCTGTCAAGAGCGTTTTTCTCAGGAACGCGTGGAGGTATCAAACTGAAATTTGTATATGATACTCAGGTCTACTGTCCCTGGAAGCTGTAGAAAAATCAACCTTCTAAGCCAACGCAATCAAAAGATACAGCCATTTAGGCCGCAAATTTCCGCAAATTTTCGAAACTCGCACGGGAATCAAAACCTACAGGGTACTTCCTGTGAACTTAGAATCTTGAAGTTTCGTACGAAGTCACGTCTTATAGTACAGATATAGGAAAAATTACGAAAACCGTAAATTTTTAGTTTCATCATATAAAAAAAAAATATTTTTGAAAAATATTTTTGACAATTTTGAAAATTTCAAAGTTACTACTCCTTATCTCATGAACGCGATGAGGTATTAATTAAAATTCATACTAAATACTTAAGTCTATAATACCTTTAAACTGTAACAAAATCAAACTTTTATGTCAACGCAATCGAAAGAAATAATAACAATTTAAGCCGCATATTTTCAAACTCGCGACTACTTGCGAGGGAATTAAAACCTTCTCTGTAAACGATATTTGATGTTTATTGAAAAAATACAGCCGTGAAATTTCATTTTGCAATAAAAATAAAAAAAACTTTTACTTATATACCTACAGGTTTGTACGGAACCCTCGGTGCGCGAGTCCAACTCGCACTTGCCCGGTTTTTTTTTCCAATACCAACTAAAATATACGTTCGCTAATTATAATAACGCTGTTAAATATGATAAAAACAGTGACAAATATCTATAGTCTCAAGTAATTTAACTGCATGAGTTGTTATAGCTTACGGTACCTAGGTCCTAGGACACATTACTTTGTTCTGAGAGTGGGTGTCTATTGTTTGGTGTTGCAAGGCCTTCTAATGGGTCTTTATATAAGTCACTGAATCAAAATTATCATTATGCATGACAAATGCACACATTTTTTCGTATACGATTTGTAATATTAATTGTTTTATTTCAATAGTAGGTAGGTATATACTATATAATATGAGCGCAGTGATAGAAATTAAAATATTTGATCTTTACGTATATGTAAAATGTACATTTTTTTATATTCGACTAAGAAATTTATCTCTTCTTGACATCGTATTTTTTTATCGAAATAAAATCATAAAACATTCATCGCTATTATAGGTACTTACTTTGATGCCTTCCCCGCGTATACCTGAACAAGCCTGTATTTGCCACGGCCGATCACGAATTAGATGCAAGTTAAGTTCTTGCGCTATTTCCGAAGCTTTTGCCGCCAACGCCAAATCTTGTTTGTTGGCGTATACCAACACTGGTACACCGGCTAATTTGTCGTCGTTGAGCAGTTCGTTCAGTTCGAATCCTGTTTCGTCCACGCGTTTTCTGTCTGCGCTGTCCACTACGTAAATCTATAACACGAATCCAAATAAATATTTATTGAAGTACACAACATTATATCAAATTTAAAAACACTTTTAATAAACTCGACAATAACTGATATAGTCCCAATTTCGTATAATAAATGGTGCTGCAGATAGTCATTTTATTGGTGCAATTTTGGTTAAATGTATATATAAATGCAAGATTTGTGTTGATCAATGATCAAAGTGACTCGTGGGAGGCTTACCCTCTCCCACTGTCAAAATGTTATAAATTTAAAGTTATTAAAATAATCGTTATGAAAAATCGCAATGAAAAATGTCTGATACTATTAAAAATTTAGGGATGCCAATAGTACTCTCCATGCAACCCAAAAATTACGTCTATTGGTCATTTTCGCCGTGATGTACGCAGTCACCTCCAATTTATCCAATAATTATAATGTAGGCATCTATTGAAATAAATTATGTTTTGGTGTTTAAAATCAATATGTTTATAAAATATAATAATTATTTGATACCGACTAAGTGCAGTATTAGGTACAACTTGCCTATATAGTTATTGGCCCACACGATATAAAACGATCAATACAAATAAATAATCGTAGACAAAAAAAGAGCGATTTTTGTTAAAAAAAAAAAAGAAATTTGTTTTATCTTCGGGATCTTCCTTAAGTATGGTATAAAAATGTTATTTAAAATATATTGTCTTTAATATACTTAAAAATTTATAAAATCAGAAATTGAATAAATTCACGTTATAACTTGATAAAGAGGAGATAGTGATGAACACTGAACATGACTTGTGAATCACCAACAGCTAGTATGCGTGTATTATGAATCTGACCCCTAATATACAATTGGATGTATTTTAGATGAGAGCTTTGGGATTAAAGGGAGAAGACACTAAATATTTCTTGCTAAAGCCACATCCACATTCTATTTGCAGTAGTAAATGCTGCAGTATACTATTATTGGTACTTACTAGTATGTCGGTGAATTCGAAATAATTGCGCCAATACGGTCTAATCTTGCGCTGTCCACCGATGTCCCACACGTTCAGTTTCATGCCGTCAGCCTGAACGGATTTAATGTTGAAACCTTGCGTAGGCGTTATGTGCGAAACATCTTCGGACGCGAGTTTCTTCATCAGCGTCGTCTTTCCTGCGTTATCCAGACCTAGTAGCAGGATGCGAAGTTCCTTGTCTGGCGATGATCGTAACCGCTTCAGCATTGACAACAACCCCTGCAGCATTTTGTCGTTCGATAATATATATAGTACACGTGTATACGTAGGTACTATTATATAAACTAATGAATAATAATGTGATATAATAATTAATAATTAACAAAAACAATCCAAATGTCAATAGTTATGCGACCTATGTCATTAACATAGGCACATTTTATTGAGCTGTCTATAAATGTATAATCTATGATGTTCTCGCTGTACAGAAAATTATTTACACGATAATCTTGAATATTCAAAATATAATATAATATATATGGTATGGAATATTCTGTTGTATTATGCTGATATTTATTTTACAAACAGATTAAAATCTGATCATTTATATATTACTTATTTACTTATGTCAGTGGCTCCAAACCTATAACCCAAGAGGGACGACCACCCCCTTTTTTCGATGGATGAGGGGAGGGGGGTCCACGTGTACCCAAAAAACTATTTAAATAAGTTATTAATATGTTTAATTATATTTACCAAACTGAAAGGAAAAGATACACAACTGAATACTGATCAACAAATAACAGCAGCAAACTATTTGTTTTTGGTAAGCTATGTAGGTATATAATGCAAAAGTGGTGAGTAACAAGAAATAATTTTTACCTCTCCTCTCCCCAATTAAATTTTAATGTAGCATCACTGACCTATGTAATATTGTGTCTAAACAAGTATACCTATCTACAATTATATTTTTTACACTAAATTTATATACCTAACTAAATACGTAGATATAAGTATATAGCTAAAAGCCAATGTATTTTACATTAAACAGTATAATGTAGTTTGTGATGACTAATGTAAAATTTAAGACTACGATGTATTATTATTTTAAATAAATATACTCACGCTAAAACAATATAAATAATATAATATAAGTAGATAGTATTTAAATTTATTTTAGGAGGTACCTGGTACCTATACAGTTCATTGTTTATTTTACGGCACCAAAAGAATAATAATAATATTATATTATAATTATTAAATAATAACTCACCATTTTTCGATAAGTACTGCAAGTCTAATCACTACACTTAGTCTACTGCAGTTTCAATCATATTATTTTAATTTTCTAAGAAAAAAAAAATAATATGAAGTAGGTACTTACTACACCTACTTACTGAACAATAATGAAAGAGAACTAAGTCATTTTTCTATTGATTTTTGTTTTATATCGGTTGTTTTTTTTTTTTTTGTGTATATTCTTTGTGTTAATCACGTTGCTATGGAAATAATATAATATTTTAAATTCCAATTACCTAATGTTGTAACTTGTATTGCGGTGTGTGCGGTTCGTATTCAGGAATACAATCACAATTTAGCGTATATCATGTTGCCCCAAGAAAAACATATTAGGAAAGTGATCAAAGGATGTTTCGAACGGGGAGTCCAAGTCTCCGAGGAACTTACATATGTATTTGTAAGTGTTCGCTGTAATCAGTAATTATATTATATTATACATACATCGACAATTATAAAATTTGTATATTTGTATATTTTATTTAATGGATATACGACAAATACATTTTTTTTAAAACCGTTAATGTAACCTAATGTATGATCAAAACGTTAAGTGTAGCTGTACATATATGATGAATATTATGTATATAATGCTGGTACCTATACCTTATACTTATCATGTCTATATAGTATAAAACTAAATGAGAAATGTGCGGTCGTCATTTTATGTTTAAAATAGTTTTTTAGTAACTTAAACATGTAACAATAATATTTATAACATTAAAAAACTAAATAATTAGTAATAGAACAATTTTTTTTGTACCTAGTACCTAATTAGATTTACCTAATAAATTAAGCGCATTCAAATTCATTTAAATTTTGAACAAATACATATTATTATTATTAGACATTCGTAGGTATAATTATTGTATATAGGACATAGGTACAGTAGGTACACTCATTATTCTACATTAAAACAAGTTTTTTTTACTTTTATTTTTTAGGTATATAAATAACATATTATAAATAATCAAATTTATACTTAAGTTCTGGTCTAACTACTCGGGTGGGAACGTTTTGTTTAAACTTTTAACAACTACCTATTCGTATTACCATTTAACATACAACTCGGCTACATTTCCAATGCATGTATTTCGCTATTTAAATTTTTACGTTACAAAATTTAAAGAAATCAAATATTATTAAATACTTATATATTGTTTATATTTATAACTATAATACCTATAGTTTAAATGCTGGTTATTAAATCCCAATGTGAAGAATTTAAAAAAACAACCGTTAAAAATTGCAATGGATAATATTATAAACCAGTGTATTCAGCGTTTATCTGTACAAAAGGACCCAGCTATATTATGCATTAAAATGCAACTACTCGTAGAGAACGATTATAAAAATAGAGGTAAAACACACAATAAATTGATTAACTCCATGAACTTATTTATCAATAATTAAGTTTTGTGAATTTTTACATTTTATTCACAGGATTTATCATAAATAAGGTTTATGAAGAAAATAATCAAAAAATTAGACCATTGTTGAACGACATTCTAGATAATATAGATCACGCGGGCCACACAATGAGCATCAACAATCAAAAAATAATACAGTATATAATTTTATCAAACTATATGGGAGATCCAACTTCACCAATATTAGTTCAGGAAATTTCTGGTAAGTAAATAATACCTAAGTTTATCACCGTGGCTATTGCACCTACCTAATTAATAATGATTCGTAACACCGTAGGTAGTTAAATACATAGGTAATATGCAGCCTCTTGTAGGTACCTCTACCTAGTTTTTTTTCTAATTTTATCGGCGGTACAACTATGATCAATAATAATACTTTCCGATATAAAATTAAGACTCCCGGACAGTAAGTTTAGCACTTATTCAAACTTCTAGACTATATTATAGACAATTCATAATATGATATTCTGATATTTACTTACCTAATATAATAGTTATAATAGCTATTATATAACCATTATTATGATTTATTGAAACATCTTTGTTAGATAATCCATTTCCTTATTTAATAAACTACCAACTTATTATAATGTATCGACTTCAATGTTTTCACAAAAATTAATGTTAAAAATTTATTAAGTTTTTTTTAAAAAAGATTTTAGCGTCTGTACAGTTATTTGTTTACTATATCCAACATAAAAATCATCACTGCATTTTGGTATTTGACATTAAATGAATACCTTTTATTCTTTCAGATACATTAAATAGCGTATTAAATCGAACAAAATTATCAGAATTTAAAAACCAATTATCATCTTTAAAAATAAACCAGTTAAAAGAAATATCGAATTCAGTATGTGGCATTTGGCTTTACAACATGGATTGTAAAAATATTAGAGAAGATACATTGGATAGTAAGTAAATTAATTGTGTTGGTCACTATAATGAGTATAGCCAGTATAGGTATAATATGATATAATCATCATTCATCAGTAATAGCTACTATGGATGAGTTAAATTTGAACTATTATGAAGGCAATGATAAATTATCGTAATATACTAAAATATAAAAAAAAACTTTAACGTCTTAGATAATTTATAATAATTGTATGTTTATCACTAATACTAACTAAATTAAATTTGGTATCAGAAACCCTTTTAAAAAATGAATCATAGAATGACGAAAAAAATGTATCATTGTTAAAATAATACGTTCTTCGTTTATCGCTGAATATAATAGAACACAATGACAGGTTATATATCTACTAATACTTACTTTAGAACTTTTTAGTGATAGATACACTTCCTAATGCCGTCGATTTGCTTCTACAAAATATTGAACAGGAGATGAGAGACAATTTTAAGAAAGTGACAATGATAACTTCATGGATATTTCAATACTATAAAGTATACAATGACATTTTAGCTCCAATATTTGTTATACGGATAAATTTAGCAGCTGTTACATTAAAAAAACTAAACGATAATAAAACTGCATTGGTATTTTATCTACAGTACCAAAAAAATTTAGAGTATGGCAACATGTCCACATTAAATACTTAAATATTAACAAAATTACATTTTTAGAACCATCAAAAACGATTTGAATAAATTAAAAATTGAATTGCACGCATTGCTCAATAAATTCAACATCACATTGAAAAAAATAAAAAACATTAAATATACGAATGACTTTGATGATGATACTATTTGTGTAAGTACTATATTCTGTATATTAGTATATTACAGGTACATATTATTAAATTATTATGCAATTTTAATAAAATTAAAATGTGTTAGTACATGCCATTAAGTTTAAACTAAGTATGGAAAATTGTAGGTAGAACTTAGAAATATATCAATTATTTGGAGTGACATAAGAGGGATTATGAACTATTTGAGCATCACATGCAATTTAATATACACCATGAAGCAAATGACAAATGAAGTAATTGATATTATAGTAGAATAAAAAAAAAAACTTACTTTAAATTGTAATTTTTAGTTAATTAACATAAGTGAAGATTTTGATAGTACATTGATCATGAATACAACTCCAACCAATAATGAAGAAATGTATACAATTATTGAGACATACCCATTAAATCCAATGTGTGAATGGCATCTGCCTACAGCCAGTGCAGATAATGAAAGAAACTTTTTTGTAAACTTTTAATGTAGTATTCTTCAAATTATAGTATAACCAGATAGTTGTGTATTTAGGCAGATGGATATTGTGTAGTGATGATTGTTGAAACTGAAGGAACATTAATAAAACATGACAAAAGCTTAGGTGTAATACAGTATTCTGATGAATGGTTTGGCTTTTCAAGTATTCAAGCAGCACTACATTTTGGTACCAAACCAACATAGTAAGTAATGTTGCAATAACTTATAGGAGTTAAGAAAATAAATATAAATTAAATATATTGATACATACAAGATATTAACTTGACCTAAAATACCTTCATAACCATTGTAACAAGATTAACCTGAGGTTCTCTCAATACCACACAGTAAAGTAATATTATATTTAATATTTATAAAGTTATATAATATAATTTTATCAATATTTATTACATTACAATTTAATATATTATAGATTACATATTTAATACACACAAAATTTCCACAGCTATTTGAACCACTTTTTAAACTTAGTGAAGTCTAAAACACATTTATTATCATTTTTCAACTTATATGAACAAATGGCAGAAACACAACAAAATCCCAATAAAATGTAAGTAGCAAATTGTATAATCGTCATAATATGATTATATATTTATAATTTACACATGTATAGAATTAGGGAAAAGGAGAAGTACAAAGATGCACAAGTGCAAACAGCACTTTATATACACGACACAGGTTCCATAAGCAACATCACCCATAATTCAAAGGAAATAAAACAATGTATGAAAAAGAATAAGAAAGTAATTGACACTATCGATAAAACATTAAAAGTAGCAACCCGAAGTGCACAAACTGTAGATGTTTATAAATCAGTTCAAGTGCAAACCAAATTATGTGATGTTGGCTCTAACACTATGAGTGAAAAAGCCACAAACACAAATCAGTCAGTTCCTCAATCATCCATACGGTTTAAAAACATGCCTTATGCAGGCGTAGAGTTTTACGATATAAACAGTTTAGTATGCTCAACTACAACAATAAGGTCCGCTATCAATTGTCAAACAAAATTCAAAGACTAAAAACATCATAGGCATTAAATTATTATTATTCAATTATAAATTAATTATAATAAAATTATGATGTAGATTAATGTCTTAAAATTATTGTAAAAGTATTCTAAAAACACAAAAATGCTTGTTATAATTGTTTACAAATACGTTTATACATTCAAACATTTATAACTAGATATTAATACCTAGCAAGTGTGCAAAGTATGAAAAAAGTTAAAAAAAAAAAAAAATAATAATAAATTTCACTCAAAAATGACATCAACCTATATCGCATGTCAAGACCATTTAATTAAAATTTTTTTTTTTTAGGAATGAAAAATTATAATACTTGAGAAACAGTTTCTCATTGATAAAAAAATTACCATGCATTTCCACAAATTGAAGAAACACAAAGGGTAAACATAATTTTAAGATAAATGAAAATATTGGGGGGAGAGGGAAGGGAATAGGATATTTCAGTAAACATTTTTTTCTAGTACACACAGTTATGATATAAAATGATCTTTTAAGAACTTCATCATACCAAAAGTTCTGAAACGTTTTACTCCAATAACTTTCATCAAATCATCATCACAAATAGCGTATTGTTTATTAGATGGATCCTGAAAACAAGAGAATATTAAAGATATATTTCTATTGAAATCTTAAAATAGTAAAACTTACATAAAGATTTCTCTCTTTGATAATTGCCCACATTTTTTTAACAACTTCGTGGCGAGGTAAAGCTTCAGATCCCATAAGAGAAGCAAGTTCTGGACTAAGTGTTACTGATTTAGTATATCCACTATTGCCTCCTCGTTTGGCCTGCAATAATTAAATTATTATTTAATAAAAAATGTTTATGAATTTATGAATAATCAACTAATATATTAAAATTTACCCCAGCTTTCTTTGCTCCCTTTTTGGCTCCTTTCCAGTCCTCATCACTGTCACTGTCATCCTTCTTCTTACGTCCTCGTTTTGCAACAGGGGTCTTCTTTTTTGAGGGAGTACCTTTCTTAGGACTATAGTCACCGTCATTTTTGTCACCATCATCCTGTATGAAATAATTTTTTTTTTTTTTACTCATTACCAATTAACTAAGACTATAATCATTGTGCTGAAATACTACTAACATCATCAGAACCAGCGCTTTCATCACTGCTATCAGCCTTCTTGCGCTTAGGAGCAGCTGCCTTTTTAGCTGGTTTCACTTCTTCTTCTTCTTCATCATCGTCTTCATCGTCATTTTCTGCATCATCATCGTCATCATCATTATCATCATCACTATCACCTTTACCATTCTTTTTGGTAGCTTTAGCTTTTTTAATTGCTTCCATTACTAATGAGTCAATTTCTTTTTTCCTATAGAATAAAAATTATAGGTTAAAAATCGTCATTAATAACCAAAATTTAAATATTATATTACCGATCATCAAGATCTGTATCTAATTTTTTTTCAAGTTCCTGCCTTATTTTCTTTGCAGAAGTTTTCGTCAAATCTGCTGATTTTAGGAGAGCTAAAAACAAAAATAATTTCAAAGTAAAAATATGGGAGACAAAATTAATAATAATCCCAATTATCACACTTGGACACCCAATGAAAAATTATAAAGATATGATTAGTTTCCTATTCATTCAACAGAATTCTAATGAACCCATATTTTAGATAATAGATATATATTTATATATTTTGTATTTATAGGCACCTAAATTGTACAAAATGTTATTTAATAATGAAATACATAAAAATAACGAATACAAAATAGATATTTTTACATATTTCATTGAAAAAAATTATTCCGGCAAATACATTGAAAATAAAAACCCAACTACACAGTGGTTCTACATAAAACTGATTACAATCAATTGCATTGAATTTTGATAGAAAGAAAAAAATATAGCACTGGGTTTTAGCATGAAAACGATTTTTAAAAAAAATTTGATTGGACCGCTTCATTTAATGAATAAATCATTAATAATGTACAATGATACATCATTGTCGATATTTTTTAGTGCACGATATTTGGTGAAAAAAAATCGTTTCGACAAGTATAATCGAAAAAAACATAATCGGCGGCGGCGTAGTCGTGGAAGCGAATATTATTGTGATATTCGGCCGTGGAATAGGAACGGTAGCGTCGCCACCGACGGTTTTTAATTTTTAGGACGCCGCTTTTGTTTACACCACAGCCAGACGGGGCGCCATCTAGCGATCATTGGCGGCGAGTTTACGGGGGACGTCATTTATAACAATAATTTGTTCCCCGCGCCGGAATTTTGCAGACTGAAAGTTGCCCGAAAAAAATGAACGTGCACAAAACGGCCGTTCAAACGGTCTAGCCAACGGCCGGAAGAACCGAAAAATTGAAACACCGGCGACGCCATTAGCACGTCGACCGGGCGCGGGATCGGCGATACAATCGTCTAGAACGAGAAAAGAATGGGTGATAGACGGCCGGTAAAAAGCGGCTGAAAAGAAACGCGCGGAAACGGCCCTGAGATTGACTATTTGAACGAGCCGAGCCGTCGTCGACTAGGACGAGCATCGTCGTACGATCGGCACGGTCTTGGCCGGACACGAGCGGCGTTTACGCGGAAATCCAAACGACAAACAAACGCGAAAAAAACATATTAAGCCGAACACGAAACTGTTGGGCAGTGGTGGTGCACAACAACATAATAATTACCGGCGATCTCTTTCTTCAGCGTTTCTTTGGACACGTCGGACATGATGATTGTGTCGGCTTGGTCGTCGATTGGTTTTCTGTTGCCTCGCGGTGAACGGTGCGAGAAAAATGTAAAAAGATTTTTCTAAAAAACGATTGTGTGTCGGCCGGCAGTCGTTCGACGTTTAATTCACACTAGCAGCGAACCACGAAAATTTCGGCGTACGAAAACCAACGAGCGGATATACGAAATGAACGACGGCGGTGTCGGTGTGTTGTGCTGGTCTATGTGTGTGTGCGACGAGTTTGCGGGGGGGTGATGGCAGTGGCGGGCGAACGATAGCGTATAGACGACGACGCCGCCGCCGCCGTGCGCGCGCTCGCTCAATGGCTGACAGGGTGCGAGGCGGCAAAACGGTAATAGCGACGTTGCCATGTGCGACCGGCCGTCGGGAAGCGGTTCTTCACGGACGCCGACAGCCCGGCAACGCGGCGGCCGTTTCGTTTCGCGTTCTTAATATTATTTTTTTTTTCTCACGGCCGATCGTTGGGGGCTAAACGTAATACACTGTTACAGATTATAATAAAGGCCTTTGTTCTCTGTAAAGGTCCGGTCACCATTGGCTTAACGCGTCCGTTATTGTACGACGACGATTGCGTTATTAGATACGTTTGTTTTATTATAGGAGTCCCGTCGATGTGCACGGTGCATAACGCGCGTATTAGAAACACAATCTTATTGTATTAACTAGATACCAACTATATTATAGAATGCAAGAACAATCGTATGGTTGAGAATAAATTTAAGATTATAAGAAAACAGTTGTACCTAATACAAATCTCAAGTTAGTTACTATTGACGTTATATACGTGGGCATCTACAATTTTACCATTACCTTAAGTCTCTAGATGAACAGATGAACAGACGATTGTTGAATAATCGCTAGCTTATTTTAAAATATTTTCATTTCTTACCTTTTCGATTCGTCTTCCTATTATTTATGACAAACCGTGTAACTAAATTTTCCACGGCAAATTTACAATCTACTAATTCTGCCATACTAAAAATAAGTATTAATATTCACAAGTTTTCTGCTTCTACAGGCAACATTGTTGCTTTATCAAAAATGTTTTTGTCGACGGCTCGACGGAACATAAAATGTTTTATCACAATCAAAAACAAAAAAAGTTATAACCTAATTAAATATAGTTAAGCGAGTGGTTGAAATGTGTATTACTCACGGTTTAAGATAGACCATCTATCTTAAACCATGATATTAATGTACATTAGAAAAAAATCCGAGAATCTATGGTTTGCGATATTACGATTTTAGGTAGTATTTGAAAATGGCGGGAATTTTAATCTCGTATACTTCGTTGTTGGCGAACCGCAGTTGTCATTATTTCTTATCAGTCGAATGTTAAAAAAAAAGTTTCATGACTTGAATCCGTAAGTTGACTCGTGATGGGTCTAGTACTCGTATTCATAGAGTATAGAGTGCTCTACGATTTATAGGCATAAAAAACACAACATTATTTGAGAACCGTAGACGGGTAGACGGAACTCGTGCGTACTTCGACTTTCGGCTAGTCCGCGGTTTTGAATTTCGATCGTTTTGGCGGCGGTCGTTTGCCGGTTACCCGCCGCGGTAAACCATCAGTGCGACAATATCACGCCGACGTACAACCACTACAACCGCCGAATTGGTCACACTGTGACATCGCGTTTGTCACCACACGTCGTCCGGCACGACTCCGGCGTAGCTGCTGCTGGTACGTCGTACGGTACGTCTGCATAACGGTCGTTTTGATAAACCGGCAAAACGCCTTCGTCGTACTTGCTATAAAAAAAAAAAACTATACTTCCCCACATTGCCTAACGTCATGAACGATCGAAAAAAATCTAACCGTCGATGCTTCGTTCGTTCCCCTTCCCTCCAGAGCGTCTTACCAAGTTCAACGGTCGTTCGTTATATTTTTTTCGGTTTACAGTTTTGCATTTTACACAATACATATATACGTCATGTACGTCGTGTTCGCGGTTTGTCTGCTAGCACCACTTTTAAGTATAAAAGTCTTTACCCAGTTTACCCCGAACAATCGATTACCGGAACGCGTCAGATGTAGAATACCTCGCGATCCGGGCTTTACGCATTTGAAAATAGAAATCAGCAGCCTGTTGCTTTAATTACAGATAGATACGGGGGAAAAACACAGATTTCTATATATAACTGTATATATATATATATATATAGTTAGTAAAGAAGTCTGTGGTAAAAAATGGACGTCTTCGATCTGCTTATATAATGATTATCTTCATCATTAGGTATCCGCCTATGAACACCCTATAGAACTCTAGAAGTTTTGATGAAAATTAACCCACTCGGCACTCACCCTAATATTTTTTAATTGCGCTCATATAATGTTAGTAAAATTATAGAGGGATAAAAGTAGGCACATTTAAACAAAAAAATAACTTAAGTATAAATCACGTTTTCTGCAGGGTTTTTTAAAAATCGATCGGTACGACTGTTCCGATGGAAATGGGACAAGACTTTTGACAAGTAAATAATTTTCGCCTACTCTCCATTTAAATATTAAAATGTAAAACATATTTTAGAGTTTTAGACTTTGGTAAATACCTATATAAAATATCGTACATTGTACAAATATAACTTTGAAAAAAAAAACTAAATAGGTACACACTAATACACTATACATTATAATATAATATAAATTCCTACTTTCGAGTTAGTTTTCGTTAAGTATACGTAATAGGTACGTTTTAATTATTTTGTATTTTTGTTTATTATATTTATGAATTATTATATTCCCTATATTTTTTTAATCATTCGTCCGTAAATGTTATAATATTTCTTTTTGAATAAAGTGCGGCTCGGCCAGTCGGCCCTCGGAATTGCACCAAACAAAAACTTTTGTTAATAAAAACAAACAAACAAATTTAAATACCAATTAGTTACTATAACTAACTAACTACTGTTCGTAATAAGTTGTATACGAGTGTAATAGGTTGATAATACATAGAAATAGAAGACGATTACCTACTGATCTTATTCAAGTATAAATTTGATAGAAATTTTTCGTCCCTCCACAATTGTATGATAATATTGATGTAATATAATATACAAAATAAAAATAACATAATTTCGAACGAATAGTATACTGTATGAAGTATTTAATTAATTATTAAAGTCTGTCTAACGTAAGTGTATTATATATTTATTTAATATACAAGTTGATACAGTTTATATATGATATATAGATAATAGATATTATATACCTAAACATACAGAAGATGGAACAAACTTATTCCACAGAAATCATTTTACATAATATATAATATGATTATCAAAACGAATACGAGTGAATAAGTCAAATAATACAGACAGTGTTCCCTCGTGTCGTGTATGTCCACATACGCAGACATGGTCGAAGATATCAAAGATCTTATACGCGATGAAGAATTGGACTTCGACATAACCACCGAGTGGTCAAAATCGGGTGACTATCTGGTATTTACGACATCGGAGAAAGACAATGTGGTCAAACTTTCGAAGTTATACTTTTTCGTCGTGGTTCAGAGGGAAGTAAGCATTATTTTAAGTATAGCATATCCCTCGATTACTATTAAAATTTTACTCATTTTAGTGAGACTAAGTCCCTAGACGTCTTTCTCCAATGACAACTACTTATATACACTTATAGATCTATACATTTATAATAATTGAGTTAGGTATCTTAACGAACTCATCAAGATAAATTTTCAATGACCGATGATAATTAAATATTATTTTATTGTTAAATTGAAGTAAGATATACGAATATTTATATACGATAATATTAAAATTAAAATTTCCAATTATTCGGAAACTCAATTTTTTAATAAATTTATGTTTAAGCATAATATAATATTAACATATTCTTTAGTAATCTTTACTATATAAATATGTACGAAAGACAATGGCTCCAATTAAAATATTTGTAATTTATAAAAACATACTTTTTGATTGGTATTTAAATGTTTTGTTTTATGTTGACACACCGACACATCGCTTGGCTCCACATCATACCTATTATGTAAAAGCGCTACATTTATATTAGTCTCAGGAGTCAAATGTCCTCTATAGTTTGCAAACTGATATTGTTAAGAATATATTATGGTCTCTAAAAGGGTTATAGAATTAAATGAAAAAAATTTAAAAAAAAATTAATTAATTGATTAATTAATTTTAATTTAATTTAATTTTAATCTATAGATTCGACACCGCCCGGTTGAAACCGTTTTTTCAATGTAGTAGGTATATTTTTAATTTGTTTGTTAGACGGAAACAACACATGTGGGCTCCGTCAAACATACTTACAGTCAGCCTGGGTAGGTCTGTATAGTATGTCGATGTTAGACTGACCGTGCATTGTACATTACGCTCTTTTATATGCGTTTATACTGTTCATTACGGATGCAATTCTTTATTATTAAGTAGAATACTAATAAAAAATGTCGACAAAATGCATAATATATAAATTGGTATCATCATGTCGTATGCAATTTCTAAGAACCATAGTCTATAGGTTTTTTAATTAAACACACAATATTGCAATTTAACACATGGTCACTTTATTAATAAGTAGTATACTTGTAAAAAAATAAAAATGCATAATATAGGTATTTTTATTACCATATCGTATGCAATTTCTATGAACCACAGTTTATAGTTTTTTTAATTGAAAATGATAACGGATCCACGTGGAGCAATCACCTTACATGGCCGCCCAATTATGACGTCATCGCGCGAGGAAAAGAACTGGGTGCTTGCTCAAATTATGATATAATAAAGTGTTTGGTGATGATATTTATACAGATAGACAGATTTTTTATGTTTCTCAGGTATATTTAAGAAAACTATTAGCCCACATGTGTTTATTTATTTATTTATTTATTTATTTAAATGTGAACGGGCTATAAGAGCCCAATAGTACAACACAATTAGTAGTAATGAACATGAATTATAACAATAAATAGGTAAACGCCTAACAATACGGCGATTATATAAAAATAAAAATAAAACACAATTAAACAAAGGTAAAAACAGAAATAAGTAATAACAGATTATTATTAAACAAAATAGAACTTCCTAAGAGAAGTATATAGGTGCTCATTACAAATGCGCATCATGCGATGGATTGGATTATTCCTACCATAGTTAGTGCTGTGAAAAGGAACAACAAAGGGAGAATTAGACCTTATTAAGCGAGAGGGAACTTTAAAATTTATTAGAGAAAGGAGAGAGGGAGCATCCACACGTCCGTCAATCAGCTTATGCAAAAATACCAAGTTAGCATCAACTCTTCTATCTGCCAGGGATAAAAGTCCAAGTTTATTCATCACTGGCCTATAATCATGTGGTGGATGTGGAATTTGCAAAATAAATGACGCCGATGAACAAAAACGCCTCTGAACCCTCTCAATGCAAGAAGAGTCTGCGGCCGTAAAAGGGTCCCACAAAATGGAAGAATACTCAAAAGTGGCCGTACAAGGGAGCAATATAAAGCTTTGAGAGAACTAGAGAGCCTAAATTCTTTTAGAAGTGCGTATGACAAAGCCGAGCATCTTTAATGCACGACAGCAAACAGCCTCAATATGGTAATGAAAATCGAGATTTGGACATAAAAAAATACCCAAGTCTTTCTTCATAGTAACAATATTAATGCTTGACCTGTTAATCAAGTACGTGTAGTGAATAATATATCTACTACGGGCAAAAGACATAGATTGGCATTTACCTACATTGAAGCATAGACCCATAGAATTGAACCACAAAACAAGAGCATCTAGCTCTTTCTGGAGGGTTACACAATCAGTTACTGACTCAATAATCCGGAAGATTTTCAAATCGTCAGCAAACATAAGGAACATAGAATCAGGGATAACCTGTTTTAGACCATTAACCAATAGAGAAAACAACAAGGGGGATAAGTGCCCCCCTTGAGGGACACCTGAAGGTACACAGACTACTTCAGATTTACAACCTAAGACTTTTACAAATTGGACCCTATCAGATAAATAGGATTTGAACCAAGAAAGAATGGGCTCCCCAAATCCAGCTTTATATAGGACTTCAATTAGTATTTTATGGTCTACACGATCAAACGCTTTGGAGAAGTCCGTAAAAATGACGTCAACCTGAGTTCGGTTTTCAATGGCCTCTAATATGAAATTATGAAAAACTATCAGATTCGCAGTAGCAGAACGGCTAGGTCTAAAACCGTACTGTTCATCGACTAAGATAGAATTCACTGATGGCTGAATACTCCTCAGGACAAGCAGCTCAAAGATTTTGGCAATATGATTTTGGATAGTAATAGGCCTATAATTGTTTACATCAGTTTTATCACCAGTCTTATATACAGGCGTGACTGAGCTAATCTTGAACATAGATGGGAAGGTTCCCGTGTCAAGGGAGCGACGAAATAACAACCATAAAGGAAAGCAGAGAGCGGATCTTATGTTATATAGAAACGTCCCAGGCAGACCATCAGGACCAGCCGACTTAGAAGTTTTTAACATAGACAAACCCAGTTCGACGTCATTAGTGGTAAAGGAACAGTTACTAGGTAGGTTAAAATGAGAAAAGGAAATAACAGGAGTTTGGCTGGAAGAGGGAGTGGCATACACGGTGCTAAAATAAGAAGAGAAGAGACTAGAAACTGATTCAGGGCCAGAACCAATATTTTTACCAAAATGAACTGTATAAGGAATCCCATCACTGGATTTATTTTTCCGGACAAAGTCCCAAAAAGACCGAGGATTGATTTTTAGCTTACACTCAGTTTGAGCTATGAACGATTTATAGCAACTTTTGTATTCATATTTATAGCGTGCCCGGAGATTCGAAAACTCGTTATAATCTCTGGGACTACGGGAAACTTTATATTTGGCATGCGCCCGTTTTTTAGAAATAACTATAGATTTGAGGTCTTTAGAAAACCACAGAGGAAATTTAGAAGGACTATAACTGACCTCAGGAACAAAATTCAAAACGCAGAAATGCAGAGCATCATACAATGCATTGGTTGCTTGATCCACATCGAGAGATACAATAGTTTCAAGCCAGTTGAAGGACAAAAGGAAAGAAAAAATGTCCGGATAGCACGCACGACGGAAATTAAAGTATTTATGGGAGTTGTCAAGAAGTGGATGGTCCTGGCTAAAGGGAAATTTGATTACAAGCGCCGGGTGATAAGGATCACAAGGAACAGAGACAGCTTCAGAATTCTCAACCGAAACATTACAGTTGTTAGAAAACACCAGATCAAGGATTCCCCCAAAATGGTTAGAAACCCCATTGAGCTGGAAAAAATTATTAAAAGCAAAAATTTCGGGAACACATTGCACTCTAGGGCCTGAAGATGAACAATAGATTAGACCATAATCGTCATTTGACCATGAGGTATCTGGAAGGTTGAAGTCACCACAGATTATGAAAACACAACCAGGATTGAGAGAGATAGTAGCTTGGACAGCTGACATAAATGACTCATAGACGAGAACTTGGCTATTAGGAGGGATATAGACGGAACAGACAACAAAGGTGACATTTTGTACATGGAATCTCACAAATAAATGCTCAACAGTATTGGCTGTGGTAGGTAATAATTCACAAACAACATCGTTACGAATGGCAATAAGAGCACCACCACCTCTATAACAATTGCTAGTGTCACTACTACGATCACATCTGAATACAGCATAATTAAATAAACCTAATTCATTATCAAAAAAACTGTCACTTAACCAAGTTTCAGATAAACAAATAAAAATATAATTTAACAAAGACACATTACATTTAAAACACGGTAATTTGGTTCTAAGACCACGGCAGTTTTGATAGAAGCCAAGTTGCAATTGGACGCCATGGTGGCTTAGTTTTTTGAGTTTTTGGAATTTAAGATCATACCTGGTTGAAGACGACCCCAGAATCTCTTGACAATTACTCCGTCGGGCCAAAATGAAGGTTCAAGAACATCCTGGAGTTTATCAAGCGGCAGGTGAATATGGAACGATGCATATGTTGGATGCTTAGTAACCATCTGAGTCACTGTGATGTCTTCAAATTCGGAGAACAATTTAGATTTAAGCAGATCGGCAGTGGCAGTAGGGTTTAACCGAGAGACGAACAGGTCGGAGAATTTCTGAGTTGGAGCAGCAGATAAGGCAGAGGAGGTAATTATACCAGAACCAACAATAAATTTAGGGCGTTCAGACGCATGGACACGAGTTGAAACTGGAACTGCCGAAATTGTAGGTGCGTGTTTCACTGCTTGACAAAATGTATCACGGGGAGACATTTCATTAGAAGTAGGGTCCGTAATACTATTCAATTTAACGGTTATCAACCGATTACTTTCGGAAATATTTTTTAGCTCAATTACGACTGACTGTAATATAGTGGCAACATTGGCAGAATTGTCCGATGGTTCAGGCTCTAAAGTGTTGGAATTGAGGTGCGACAATAGACCATCGCTTACCTTTACACTCGAAGGAAGCGTTTTACTTAGAATAAAATCAATAAGCATGGGCTTGGTCCATTTTCCGAGCTCTAATATCAATGTTTCGGAAGTAGCTGGAAGCATAATGCACGTAGTATTGCTAATAGCAGGCGGAAAAACAAGCAAACACCGTAACGATATGGGTAGGCAAATTATTATGCACCCGGTACAGATAACTATAACCAGATTAGACGATCCGTCGACCTTGACACGTGTCGTAATAAGACACACCAGCACGATAACTCAAAGTTCGAACCGTAATTGGTAGATAAGATTAAAATAAGTGGAACTGTACCTTTAGGTATCGAAGGAAAACTGCCCAAAAGGGAAGAGATTGAGGGCAGACAGCATCAACAACAACACAAGACTATAAGCGCACTTTTATTATTATACTGGAATAAAAATCACAAAAAACGGATAACTATTACACAAGGAAATAATTAAATAATACGGAGCGATATTAATCAACATGCCGACACGATTATATGTTGTTTCCGTCTAACAAACAAATTAAAAATATACCTACTACATTGAAAAAACGGTTTCAACCGGGCGGTGTCGAATCTATAGATTAAAATTAAATTAAATTAAAATTAATTAATCAATTAATTAATTTTTTTTTAAATTTTTTTCATTTAATTCTATAACCCTTTTAGAGACCATAATATATTCTTAACAATATCAGTTTGCAAACTATAGAGGACATTTGACTCCTGAGACTAATATAAATGTAGCGCTTTTACATAATAGGTATGATGTGGAGCCAAGCGATGTGTCGGTGTGTCAACATAAAACAAAACATTTAAATACCAATCAAAAAGTATGTTTTTATAAATTACAAATATTTTAATTGGAGCCATTGTCTTTCGTACATATTTATATAGTAAAGATTACTAAAGAATATGTTAATATTATATTATGCTTAAACATAAATTTATTAAAAAATTGAGTTTCCGAATAATTGGAAATTTTAATTTTAATATTATCGTATATTCGTATATCTTACTTCAATTTAACAATAAAATAATATTTAATTATCATCGGTCATTGAAAATTTATCTTGATGAGTTCGTTAAGATACCTAACTCAATTATTATAAATGTATAGATCTATAAGTGTATATAAGTAGTTGTCATTGGAGAAAGACGTCTAGGGACTTAGTCTCACTAAAATGAGTAAAATTTTAATAGTAATCGAGGGATATGCTATACTTAAAATAATGCTTACTTCCCTCTGAACCACGACGAAAAAGTATAAGAACCCTGATTTAAGATTCCCCGTATTTCTTCCTCAGGGCGTTTGAAAGTTTGACCGCATTGTCTTTCTCCGACGTCGTAAGTACAAGATGGTCACCCGATTTTGACCACTCGGCGGTAATGTCGAAGTCCAATTCTTCGTCGCGTATAAGTTGTTTTATATCTTCGACCATGTCTGTGTATGTAGACATACACGACAGATTGTCAGGGAACACTGTCTGTGTCTTTGGCAGACACCCGCGATTGCTGTTGTGAGTGTCTCCGTGGCGTTCCAGATTTGCAATTTCCGCGACTGCTTTCCCGGAATTTTTCTCTTCCTCATTCTGGACTAAAGTGTACCACGACTCTTGGTTCCCCAAATCAAGTTCCGGTACAGATTTTTCGGCCGATTTCGAGTTCGACGCTACCTGTTGCTGCCCTCGGTTACCTCTGTTCTCTTGCTGATTTTCCTTGCTGGTTCCCTGTTCGCTGCTAGCTCCTGGGACTATGTCCGCAATTTGTTGGTTAGCTGGCTCCTCCCACCAGCAGGGGGTGTTGGTACATGAATCTACGGCGGAAGTGCGCGTTGCTGGCGTTTGCAAACTTTCACTCGCTGTCTGGTCTGATGTGGCCATGGTTGCCAAGTCCTTGGTTAACTCCGTTAGTTCATTAAACGCCTTATTTACGCACACCCGACTATCTCTCAGTGCTCCTACGACTTCCAGTAGCTCAGAGGTGGCAGTGCTAACGGTTGGGCTGTGCATTTCCTTGGCCGCCAGTTCAAAATGTTCAACCCGTTGGAATAACAATTCGAGCCCTCCATCTTGCGCAACCAGCTGCAATTCCAGCATCTTGATTGCAGATTGGACAGCCTGCAACTCAGCTTTCATTACGATACCTCTCTGCCAATCATCAGGCTCATTCTTCTGCCATTCGGAGAATGACGACTGCTGGGAGCCCGCTTGCTCACTCTTGACTGCCGGCATCTGGGGGTCCGAATCCCCTAATGCGGTAACAATATCACAGTTAATAACGTTCATATTGTGATTTCCTTCACTTGAATTTTACCTACTGCCAGGGGATTTACTGTTACCTTCAGAGTCTGTTGGCTTGTGGTAGCAGGTGGACAAGGCCTTTCTAACCCCAACCACTTAAGGTGAGGGCTAGTTAACGTTTGGGATCCGCTTAGCACTGACCAAGTTAATGGCCTGTGAATCCCCCACCACGGCAAAGTAAGTCCCGTTGGGGGGAGAACTTTCACTACCTACAATTTATAAATCTAATGTTGTCGGTGATAGACAAAAATAGAATTAGATGAAGTTATTTTGTGAGGAACATCATACGATTGATTGGAATTTTTAAATGAATTTGAACTTTACCTTACTTGCTTTTATTTTTTAAGAATGAGAATGTTTTTGGTTTTGAGAAATATAGATAATAATATAAGATATTATATGTATAATAATGGAATATATATGTATAATATAGGAATATTGAGAAATTCCTATACATGTTCTTAAAGTTCTACCATAAAAATATGCACCAATTTAATATTCTAAAATCTATAATTTGTACAAAAATGATAGGCGCTGTTGAATAGTACTTACTATATTATTGTGCGTTATTTTGCACTATTCACTACCATCAAACATATTAATATAATTTATACTAAGTTAAATTACATTAAATACCTGAACTATTTCTATTTTTTAAGGATTATTTTTCTTAAATACTACATAAATTAAAACAATTTGATGAATGATGATTTTACACTATGATTGGCACTACCAACTGTTGTGCTTTTTTATTTTATCTAATTGTTAAAACAAGTGATTATTACATAAAATTTATATATTTTACCAACAATATTTTCAAAAACTTTTTAAATAGAAATAAAGGTATTTAGTTCCTATATGAAAATAAATTGAGTTCCCGCTGTTGGTAGATTTGTTTCTAATTTCTATACTTTTAACAAGTAACAACCAATAACAATTTGGAATTTAAGAACAATGCCATTAAACAATTAATTGAGTTCAATATTTTTTTAAGAAATTGATTGATTTTAAGAATAATTTATTTTTCGGAATAAACATAATGTTCTATTAGACAGAAATTAGCAAATGGACACTGTACATTTATGCATGTTTGTAGTACTCGAACTCAAAAACAATTCTCAATTAACAACTTCTTAAAATTATTATAGATTATAAATATTGGTGGGAACAAACAATAATGTAATTAACAATAATATTTTATCAAAACCATCACTTACTTCTAATAGATCTTATGGATTTCACAATCCATTTGTAGATTTTCAATAAAAACATCATTTAAACTCGAACGAAACAATATTACAATCGATTATAAATGAAATGAACTCTGGTACATTAATCGTAATAAATAATGTTGTAAAAATACACTTGTAATAATTATAACAAACAAAACAGCTCCCTTGACGACAATATTATATTTTGTTACTACACCAACGGTCAACTAATTAATTTATTACTGCAATAATGTCAAATAATGTAGAGATAGGCAAAATGAAACAATAATGTTAATAATAATAATAATATCATGTACATCAGCGGTTCTTAACCTATCGTCCGCGGCCCACTGGAGATCCGCGATACTCATGTACGGGGTCAGCGATACTCGGTCCGCGGCAGCCTTGATACGTCGTGACAAGACATAATTATAAATTTGTATGTTTTTGTTATGTCTACTTATATAATAATAATATAAAATGTTTATTACAATTTTGGTCAAGAAATTTAAAAAGAAGGTATTCGAAAAAATTTGGTAAGAGTTAAGTTATATTATATTATGGTATAAGCCTGCTTATACCATATTATATACTATTATTGGTGAAATTTTTATGAAAGTGCCAATCTAAATAACTGGTAAAAATTTTCAAGTATCTACGACTTATACTTTTTGAATAATAACAAATATTTAAATTTTAAAATCGTTTGAGGATAAATCGTTATCGTTACGCGATATCGTAAAAATTTAAAATTCAAACGCACTTAAAATTTTTCTTATAATGATGCTTCGAGTTTTCTCTATAGATACTTGAAGGAAAACTTATGGAAAACTTAGTGTTGTATTTTAAATTCTTAGTTATTAACACAAAAAATTTTATGATTTTTCAACTTCAAAATTACTTGCAAATTTTCGCGTTTTCGACAGATTTAGTAAAAATTTGAACTATAAACGCTTATAAAAAAAAATTGTGACTAACGATTTTTAATTTTTTTTAGCTACAATAAGAACAACTCATAAGGAACCTTGTATTAAATTTTCAAGTTTTTTTGGTCATCCAAAATTTTTTTACCGACACTTCAAAAAAAAATGAGTATAAAAATCAAAAATTTCAGTGCCTGGTCTATAAATAACTCAAAAAAAGGTCAAAATTTTTTGAAAATTAACTGTATATAGATAACACTAACATAAACATTTGGTGAAAATTTCAAGTATTTACAGTGATTAGTTTTTGAATTACAACCATATAAAAAAAACTGGTTTTGCGTAAAAATTCACGTTTTTCCGTCATTTTTTTTTTTTGTTTTTCTCGATTTTTTTGAAAACTGTTGGAAAATGTTTACTTTTTACCTGTATAATGCACCAAGGATATTCACTTTTCCATCGGAAACCACCCCCGAAGTTTGAAATTGAAGCATTATTTCGACTAGTTATGCTGTACACAGACACACAAAAAAAAAAACATACATCATTGTAAAATCAATACATTCATCACTCCGTTCAGAATCTAAAATATATATATTTTACTATATAAAAATTTACAATAGCTTATTAATAATATTATACAAGTTTACGATATATTATCCTACTATATCTGAAATAATAATTACACGTGTAGGTTACTTTGCAGCCCTAAAAAAATTCCTTCTGTCATCTATAAATAACCAAATAATTACCATGGTTGGCAGTTGGCAACCAACTGTATGGGACTTCAACAAATTCAAACTTAATTACATTTTAAACGTTTCAAACAACAAATCTTCGTGTTCTCTCTAATTTTCAATGGTACGTCAGCAATTCTACTTTACATCGTATATGACTTCAACATATTAATATATTATCAACAATATCCATACTTATTGCTTCCTATAACTATAATAAATTTCATAAATAACCTAACCACACAAACCCCCTCATATTCAAACTCTCCTATCGCATATTACTTAACAAGTAACAATAACCCTTTGTCGTCTCAAACGTAAATGGTCATGTGATGCCGCGACGTATTAAATAATCTATGACGACTTACTACTCTCGAATTCATAAACTGAAAATAGTATCGATGAACTCACCCCTAAGTCTTGTATAAATTGTTAACTTATTTACTTGTTATATTACTGTGTATACTGACTGTAAAATAAAAAGTATAGGTACCTAATAGATGCGCGTTCAAGATAGTATTTTTTTTCAACTGTTTAATAATAGGTAGTTCAACAAATTTAACGTTAGTTAAGAAAAAATAAGTCACTTGTTGCTTACGAGTTGACCACCGTGAAAACTTCCGAAATTCCGATGAGACGGATTTAAGGATGGGTTGCGCTTGCTCGCTTACATTTTTAAAATAATTATAATATAATATTAAAATACTTGGTTATAAATAAAATAAAATAAAAGCAAGTAGGTACAATATAATTTATTATTGCGGCACATGAAATACACTGGTACTATAATAGCATACAAACATATATCTTTTTTTTTATACTTAAAATCGCGTTGTTCCGTCAATATAATAGCATAATATAGGTAATAGGTATAGTATATGTATCCCATACGATAGGTATTGACGATACGCCGCGGCCTCGATCGTGTCGAATGGATTTTATTACCTCCTTAATCTGTCTAGGTATATATTATATAACACATATACCCATCATAATAATATTATTATGGTATTATCACAGTGCTTATACAAGTTGTTACAACATTGAACATAATAATATATATTATTACCGATTGATAAATTATGTACACGTAGAGATATAACACATTTTATACGTCGTCCCATCTTCTCCACTCATCACTGTCTCGTCTGATAATAATAGTCATAAATAATAGTTCCCATTAGATATTTAGACATATTATATATAGACATTTAGTTTTAAAAAGACTTAAAACTTTCCTGCAGTATTGTTGATCGCAATATTAATAGGTACCTACTACAGTACTATATAGTACCTACTACCTATATAAATATATTTTTGTTCAAGTAATTATTAGTTCTATAGTAGCATCATACTATATAGCTTTATTTATACAAAGCAGCGAAGTAAAAAATAAAAAATTACAAAATTATTAAATGGTTGAGCAATTAAAGAATATTTTGTATTTTGTGTTTAGGTAAAAAACAATCAAAATATAATTTTATATAAAATGAGTTATATTTGACAATATTGAACACAAAAACAAAATAAACTTTATGTCGCTGTAATTCGTTTGCGCACGACACATAATATTATGTATCGTCACAAATTACACTACTTTTGTACAAATTATCAATTATTCGATAACAAAATATAGAAATATAATCTTATAACAATTGTTTAGATTATATCATTTTGGATTTTCCGTACCTACCTACTTTTAGTACAGTTTCAATAGTATAGTTCAATACAGTGGTGACTCTAATACTTATAATATATTATACTTATCTGTGCTATAATAATGTATCAAACGTACGATTACTGTAATAATTGTAAACGTATGCTCAGTAAGCTCTTTATCATGAACTTAGAAATTTCAAATTTCCAATATATACTTAAAATATTAGACAGAAATTTGTAAGTCCACAAAAAATGTTAAAGTAGTACTATAAATATATTTTAAGAATTTGAAAATATCATCGTTAAGTATATTTAAAAATTCCAAAAATTAGATTTGGATTTTGGAATATCTAGAATCTAGATTGGAGAAAAAACGAATGAGCATGTCTGGTAAATCACCCTGTTCAACACTCTTAACACTGCTGTAGTGCTATCACGAAACAGATGAAAGATGTACACAAGGTGGATATATTATATATCCACCTTGAATGTACACAGTCACAGACATCATATTACACGCACGTGATATAGGTATACCGTGTACACAAACAAAAGTTTCTAACCTAAAAAATGTTGATACCCATACTAAGAACCTTATAGTAGTACTAACTGTACTGTATAAACAGCATTAGCGCGTTACTGTAGGAATCGGCCAACAGGTGTAGATCCATAATAAAAATTGTCGATATCATAGCGGACCCATTAACTATTATTTAATAGGTCGATATTATCGAAATTACGAAATAGGTATACATAAAATATATGTATAGGTATATTATAAATTACGATTAAATTAATCTTGTATTAAAATTCACCACGTTTAAAAACCCAAAACCTTGTTTTTAATTAATTAATGAAAACTAAAATAAACTGTTTATGTAGTTGGGTACTTTCTATACACTTATCTAATTAACGCGATGTAATATCCATCAGAATCCTAACATATTAAGAAAATAAGTAAATAGGTTATGATTGAGTTAAAATAGTTGCGATAAAAGCAATGATTTATTAAATAATTCCTATTAGGAATATATTATATTTTTAGATAATAAATTATTAGTCGATGCAAATGTGCGATATGATATATGGTTCGATGAAAAATTAATTTAGGGCTTCAGTTATATAGTTATTAGTTTAATTCTACAGATATAATAATTGTAAATTATAATAACTTTATTAGTCTATGATCATTGATTAGGTACAATTAATATGAATTATAACACACACTATTTATAGTCTGTGATTATAAGCTATATTTTGGATCGTATATACGTATATCATACGTTATAAATTATTAATATTATTATGCGTTCATACAGAGTGAATCATCAAGTATGCTCATACTTATTTTTTCTATAATACCTAATGAGTTATTAGGATAATATTCAAACTTTAATTTATGAAATTTTCTTAAATACTGAAGGATCATGTTATTATTTTCAAATGTTTAGATCTTAATATAAATCAAGTGTTGTGTGACATTAATAAAAAATTTTTGGTATGAAATTTAAATAATCAAAAATATTGTTCTTATAAATATACTTAAAAGTTTTAAAAATCAGAATTCAAATAAATGCACAAGAAAAAATGAGGATTAGCATAATATTATTAGTGAATCACTCTGTACTCTGTAGTATTAATATTATAGGTTGATTTTTGTATTCTGCTATATTATGTGCTTAGTATAAGTAGGTATTGGCTACAACATACGCGATAAATTGTCATGTAATTTTAAGTGGGAATGAAAAAAATAGAACATTTTGTGAAACATGATACTATTTTTAAATATTCTATATCCCAGACAAGTAAGTTATTTTGTTTTATTTTATAACCTATATTTAGGTTATCGAGTAGAATATTTTAGGTTGGTTTATTAAAACTATTTTATTATTTATTAAGGGGTATAAGTGTAGTTAATTTCTAAAGATGAGGCACTGCGACCATACAGCTGTAAGTTGAAAGGAAAAACTAAATCAAACAATTTCAACGATCAAAAATTATTTTATAGAAATTATTATGAATTACGATTACATCTCATAATCTCATAGAATTGTTATATTAAAATTGATTATTATTTATTATTTTATTTTTTTGAAAGAAGAAATTTTTTATCAGATTGCATTGAACTCTGCTCATAAATTACTTTTAAATAACTTATACTTATACTTTTAAATAACTATTAAAAATATAGTTTTTAAAGTAAAATTGTGACTAATATAAATTTGTTATATTTAAAATGAAAAATTTATCAAAATTCGACTATTTTACGATGTGTGTAGGAGTATTTCTGTGAGGCTTTTTGTTAACTTAAAAGCAATGACTCCAAAAATTTTAATTCGTACCAAGCATGTGTTTTCTCCCATTATACATATATCTATTTCTTTTACGAAATGTAGTGTATACTGAATATTATTTTATTAATCATACAATTTTTGAAAAATATTTGATTTCGTCATTAAGTTTACTTTTCTATTTTTGGAATTTGACCTCTTCAACTCTGATTTTAAAATTTGTATTATGTTAAACTCAAAAAATAAAATAAACATTTATCAGTTAAGTTTATGACAAATTTAAATGTTTTTTCTGAAATTGTATTGAATATTTTAGATGAGTAAATAGAAACAATTTGCAAATTGATACTTTTGGGGAGAAAAAAACAATATCTATTTAGCGCTAGATTGTGCATTATTGACTCGTTACCACGTTTTCAAGTGTACTTTATTCCATAATTCACTAACAGTCTTATCTTAAATAATAATTTTCTATACATAATTTCTAAGAGTTATACAATGAAACATACACGAACTATAAAGAATACAAATTGCTTTAAAATTGCCTATCGTAACTCCTTATAAATGACTGATGTCCAATCCTAATAGAGTAGGTACTTACTATGAATAACGAAAAAAGTTATATTATTTTATATTGAATAATCAGTTGAGAATTTGAGATTAAGTTCATTGGTAATATAATACATATTATAACTATTATGATGGTACGAACTTTATCGATTTATAATAATTGTATTAATATATTAAATGTTTAAATACGTTTAATTAAATTGTATTATATTATTTAAATGATGATACACTATTGATTGGAGATTATTATCAAATGCAATATCAAAACTTCATGCATATAGTTATGTTCGAAATTATAATGAATGGTATTAATTCTATTGGATTCTATTAAGTCTAAATATTTCAAAATTTTTAATATTATGATAAACAATATATTTAACCTACAATTAAAATGTTATAATAATTATTAAATAGGTACCTATAATAAACACATTGCATTGCTTTAATTCCACGACAGTATAATGTATCAGAATTTTTTATTTTGATGGTTTGCATATACCTACCACGTAACCGGAATATACCCGAATATACGGCATCGTATAATATTCGTAACTGAACATAAAAGTAGTTGGGTATGCTCATTAATTTTAAACGGTCTCTATACAGAGTGGTTTACCACGATTTTCCGTTTTCGCAGTGTTATGTTAGTTAAATGAGAAAACGGAAAAAGTAATGAGCTACTATTACTATCTATGTATACTTAATGAACAAATTGTATGATATTATAATGGTCATCCGGTCACGGCGTGGAATTGTTTTTTATCATAATCAACATAATAATATATTATATTATATATTGTTTTCAAATTAAGCACTATAATATATTACAACCAGTCCCGAGGCACACCCTGCAGCGACTACATAACTATACTGTATTAGTTTTTTTTTTTAACATCGGCTAACTTGCTAACTTATCTTGTATCGTAGGTTAGGCTACGGTTAGTATATTTTTATTTTTTTTCTCAACGAAATACACATTTGTTATTTTTCGTATATACCTAAACTACATATAAAAAATACTAATTATATACGCATGCGCACGCTCGGTAAAGCTTTTAGTTTTTATTTGGCGGGAGCGGTATTAATATAAGTAGCTTTCTGGATCATTACATTTTTTGGGAGCGACTATTTAGTTGTATTAAAAAATAATTTTATTTTTAATTACTTTAAATAAGCGTGTACACCGGCTACGTATTGAAATGGTTTTTTGTTTACACCGTCGTCGTCGACGATCGTTGACAAAATTATACAAATCATCATTTATCACTATTGTTTTGAATTATACTATAATATACTATAGAGTATAGACATTATGATACCTGATTAATGATTATCTGATTTTGTCGTGATCTTACAGAGATCGATTTATGAATTATGAAGTATAGTATAATATAAACCTACAAATACATTTTAATAAGAGTATACCGTTCTTAAGAGGACGTCGTACCCGCATGTGTTGTCTCCGTCTTACACACGTATGGCATAGCAAATTTTCGTTCCCAAGATTCAAAAGTATGCTGTTAGTTTTGATATTAGAGTGAATTGACTTATTATATAATTTAAAGGAAAGATTATTATCTATAGGGCCCTACGTAGCCTTTTATTGATGCTATTATTTTTAAGTAAGTTATGATGTTTTTGAAACTCTATATTTTAAAATGATCATAACTTACTTAAAAATAACAATAGCAATAAAAGGCTACGTAGGGCCCAAGATAATAATCTTACCTTTAAATTATATAATAGATCAATTCACTCTAATATCAAAACTAACAGCATACTTTTGAATCTGGTGAACGAAAACTTGCTACGTCATACGCTCATACGTGTGTAAGACGGAGACAACACATGCGGGTACGACGTCCTCTAAAAAAAAAAAAAAAAATAACGTCGTAAAAAAGTTACTTGTGAAAAGCAAAAAAAAAAAGAAAGAAATCACCACAAGGCTGGAGTAAAGGTGTAAATCCGTCCCCGGGTTCGCTACAATGTACCTACACATTGTTTTTATTATCAGTACAGACAATGGTCAGTACAGATCGACGAATGTAGTCACCTCGAACACGGGTGTATAGTGTTTACGCAGTACGCACATATCATCATAATAATACATAATAATTAATAGTCGTGTGTTTTCGTTTTGTTTTCACCTCACGTCGACGTCCCGTGCACAATAATATATTATTGTTCGATGTCAATAAGGTGATGTGATGTTTGCTAAAAAAAACTCCCGTGACATCATGTCACTGGCATGTAGTACAAGGGTGCATTCGGAGGATTCGCAACGTTATTTTAAAAAGCGACGAATCGTCAAATCCTTCAGAAACTGCACCGGCGGGCGGCCCAGGGCCGTATTTAGGGGAGTACAACGGGTACAATTGTACCGGGCGGCAAATTTTTAGGGGGGGCTATAGTTTTGAGGAGCAATAGTAAAGAGGGGGTACAAAATTTTGAATAAATTCTGATAATCGTGATGGAAAGAAAAACGAATACTTTAATCATTTAAAAACTTATTAACATTATTTCAACATAAAGCGCATGCCGCATTGATAATTGATAATATTACTGTTCATATTGTTATTTGTTTATATTATATTTTAGTCACCCATACATTATAATAATTTTGTCTAATATTATTTTATCGCGTGATAAGTGATTCTATTTATGAAACATAATAACATACACGATGTTGAATTAATGATAATACTATTAAAATATTACTTATTATTTATTAATAATAATATATTATAATTTCTTATGAAAATTAATTTATTATAATGTGAGTTATGATTTATATGATTTCTATGAAGTGTAAATGAGTTTGCTATTATGCGATGCAATGCCATGCATATTTGAAAGATCCGTAACCAGTCATATAAATTTAACTACCTATTTATAGTTAATATATATTTATATTTATAGTTGTTTGACATAGTTACACAATTGTTACGCATATTCGATTATTAATAATGTACTAGTTATTACTTATTATTAATTAATATGCAATATTATTTTTATTATTTAGTTTTGCTAAGAATTATCGATTCATGATTGGTTAGAAATATAATTAGAACAAATTGTATTTATTTAGTCATCACTCATCACTCATCCAGATTCAGTGATTGTATAAAATCATACTAAGTATCAAGTATCACCTAAAATTGTCAATGAATCGGTTCCTCAGAAGAATTTTCACAAATAGCCAATATTTACCGAGCTTTTGCCTTGTCTTTGATTTTATAGTTTTTTAAGATAGTTATGTTTATTAATTACTTATAACTATAATTTGCTAAGATAACTAGCATACAGAATTAAAGATCCATCAATACAAATCTCAAAGTTTTACAATTATCTGTTTATAAATAACAATAGTAAATCATACATATTAAACATATTTTTTTGAAACTAAATTAAATAATTATTTTTTCTAAAAAACCATAAAATTATCAATAAAATGACTTTAAATTAGTCTGAATGTATTACCAAAGTATATGCTACTTAAAAGACTTGTAAATAAATGTATAATAACTTTAATTTTAATGATATGTATAAATGTATAATTCCTATTATAAATTATCATATAATTTGAATAACCATTAGCTTACATGAGTTCTATAAGTAAATACTAACTGTAAAAATTCGATAATATTATTGTTTCTATAACATTTTCAATAATAGTATTTCATTTAAAATCTAACTAGGTACTTATTTATATGAGCTAAAATAAAATCAACTAATTGCAACCTCCATTAAAATTTTTCAAATCGCATTATTTTCTAATAAATTTTTTAATATTTTTAGTACTTTCAATTTAAATATATTGCAATAATTAAAAAAAATGATCACAATCATAATTAAAGTTAGCTTAAATTAATATTTAATACAACAAAATAATAATTTTTACTATTAAAATAATTCAATAGGTACTTATTAAATTAATTTTAGAAAAAAAAAATCGGTAAAGAAAAATATTAACATATTATATTGTTTATTAACATCAGTAATAACTAATTAGTGATAAAGAATGTACCTACGTGAAAATTAAACTTTTTAAATTTATAGTAAAGTTTTTTTTTTTTTTATCAAAGTATTTTATTTTATTAAAATGTTTATATAATATTTTTATATTTTATTTTTTAATGACAAAAACATGGATGGCATTATATGGCACAATATTTGGAAGAAAAAAAAACAATATTTAATTCGTGTAAGAAAACCTCGCCAAAGTGGCTTTTAGAATAATGATTTATGAAAAAAAAAAACAAAAACTTCGGGCAGAACGACACGAAACTCAGGAGAGAGGATATATAGGAGATGGCGTGGTGGCGCAAGATGTATTGCGATTTCTATTGGTCACCTTTGCACATTTTCCCGACCGATCCTGCGACTGGCCGCAGCGAAATGTTATACATAGCCTAATCCCTAAAGCCTTCCTCGACAAATGGACTATCCAACTCTAAAAGAATTTTTCAATTCGAACCAGTAGTTCCTGAGATTATTGCGTTCAAACAAACAAACTCATCAGCTTTATAATAATATATATGATATATGGATTATATTTACAAATTTTTTTTTATGATAATTATGTTAAGTGTTATTTTAAAATGTTCTTACTTTCAGGTTGTAATTATTGGTTAACAAAATACTAAATAAAATAATTTTGAATTCATTATCACTCCTATAGTATAATAATTAAACATATTAATACCAGAGTATTTATTCTGTGATAGTATAAAATATGTAGATCTATGGTTATTTTATCAGATATTCATAGGCTGTTTTTAAGTGATAGAAAAAATATAGATTTTATTATTTAAAATACTAGCTATAGTAACCAAATTCCATTGTTAACATAATAAAATTATAATTTGCCTCTTGCATTAATCTGACGAATGTAAAAGAAAGTGATGTCACGATTTTCAATTTAATAAACTATAAAATATATTATTAAATACTATAATATAAAGAAAAGATAATTAATATATAAATATTTTAATGTTTATTGAATGCCATTCTAAAAAATATATTGTTAATACATGGATTGAACTACATAATTTTAAAAGCTTATACTATCAAAATTACTTATATTATTAAAAAAAAAATTAGAAGGCTTCAGTTAAAGGGGTAGGACTTGAAGGAATGGATGGAATGTCTATTTCAATAACAGCTCGTTGCAGCTGTACTTGGAGCTTCATTTTCCTGTTTATTTTTTGTTTGTTGGTGCTTCTTCGTCGTCACTAATGAACAGATCGACAAAATTATTAAAATCATTTACTTGAGGTATTGGTCCATCCATTCTTTGTGGTTGATCCTGTAATAAGATATGATATATATCATGTATATTTGCAGTAAATGATTCGTAGTCAATATTAGCTGGTTTAGTCCTCAACAATCCAATTGCTCGATCTAATAATACAGATTTTCGGCCAACTTTATTTTGATCAAACGTACTCAAAAGAAATTTCAGATCAAAATATCTGAAACTACATAGCATTTCTATATAATCTTCAAGTTGAATATTCGTGTTATTCATGGTCACTAAAAAAAAAAAAAATTTTAAATTTATAGTTGTACGAGTAGGTAATGAACACATAATAAGAATAAATACATCATCTTTAAAATATAATATATAATATGGGTTGTAATATCTGTAGCTTTTTTAGATTAGATAGGTAAAAAAAAAACAAAGTTAAGTGTTAGTTAATGAGTTACTCTTTTCTTCAAGTTTACTAGTTTACTAGGATACAATAATTATATTACTAATAGGCTTATACAGGTCCTTGTCTCTATTACATATATTAAGTTTGGACACAAATTGTTTAGGGGGCATTTGGATGATAAGTTCTTTGTTTTTCACGTTTAAGTTTAGGTATTTTGTTTATTCTTCATGCGACGATTATTTTGACAAACTGAATGGCATATACCAATTAAAGATTGCTTAAATTCTCGATTTTTCGATAATGGTGCATTAACGATCACCAATAGCTTTTTGGAATTTAGAATTCAATGTCAAGATTACAAATTACAAACAATTGATTAAAAGTTGAGTTTTAACTATTATTGGTCAAACAGTACTCGAATAAGTAAAACCATAGTTAAATAAAAATAAAAAATGTTTCAATAAAATTGTTATGGTGACAATATTATATATTATGCATAGTTTGCTAGAGAAAATCTAAGAAATATATTTATTATTATTAAACTATTATAATTGGGTCTAAATTTATGCATGCATTTATATCATAAACGTGCAAAATAATTTTGTTTTTTATAAATTAAAAACTAAAAATTAACGATTCCGAGTAAAAATTTACACAATCTAAGAATATATTATATTATCCAAAATGTTTATTAAAAAAAATTCAAAATAATATTATTTTTGAGAAATTGGGTTTAAAAGTATTTGGTGTACTATTTATATTAGATTATTATTATTATGTAACGAGTAGGTACTACCAGGGACGTAGCCAGGATTTTATTTCGGGGGGGGGGGGGGGGCGGGGGCGGTCAAGTCAAGTCAAAAAAAAAAGTTAGGTTTACGAGTACAAAAAAAACATCATTGTAAAACTCAGATTCTAAAAAAAATTTCGTCGGTGACATTTCGGGGAGGGGGGGGGGTCCGGACCCCATGCACCCCCCCCCCTGGCTACGTCCCTGGGTACTACCTAGCACGAGGTAATAAAATTCGATTTCAAGTTAACGAATTGAAAACTTATACAATTATCTCAAAATACACTTTTTTACTTGGAAATCTTCTTTTAATGTCACAATATGATTCAATTGGTACATATTTAAAACTAGATAAATCTTCGACTAACAGTTCATGTTTTCGTCACATTTTTTTACCTTGCTCAATAATAGTATTGAATATTATTTTTTTAATAAAACATTAATTGTAAGTTTAGATCTAGCAAAATCTATCCCTGACTCTTTTTCTTTAAACTTATTTTTACTATTTTTTTTATTTTTTTGTCATCCATCAATAGCTCACTGGTGTACATTATGATGTATTTTTTACGATCAACAGTAGCTATTTGTACAGATGTAAATACGATTATTTTAATGAATAAAAATATGATTACAATGAATATAAACATCATAGTAAAATATGCGAAAAAAAATGATAACTATAAAAATGAGCATTGGCCACAGAATATAATTTATGCCTTACTGCCATGACTCCAAAAAGTCGTACATTAAAATATTTAGAAAATGCTAAATAACTACCTGAATCGGTATATTTTTTCCTTTAAATCGGGTTGTACGTCAAAATTGATTGGAAAGATCTGCACGACGGTAGCGATTGTCTTTGAATCTTACTTATCCTATTATGACGAGCCGATTACCATGTGTACGCGTTATTTCACACAATCGCAACTGCAGGTGAACAGGTGAATAATGGCTTCGGCGTGATGCTGTGGTCCTGTCGTTCCGCGTTCACTGACCGTCCTAGTCGCCGTGCAAATGATGAACGATTATCGACAGTGATCAACCAAAAATCAAATGACAATGTTTTAATACTTACACTTTAGACTCAGCTCAAAAAAGACGCAGCGTCGAAATGACGTGTTGAATGCCGATTGTCGTGTACACGAAAAATGATGAAATCGTCATGTTCGTCCGACGCCACCACAGACATTGTAAAAACGACGCTAACTTTGTTTGTTACCTCCAAACACCGATTTTTACTTTGGTCAAACTGCAATGAGACCAAACGCACCGGTCAAGGAATGGCAAGTGTCCTCCGAAGACAGCCTCCGACAGCCTATTGGCGCGCAATGGAGGGTTGAACGAAGTGTTATCTGCGCATGCGCGTGACTGCATTCTCCCTGGAAATGTTACATTTGAATATTAGAATCCCGCGTTTTTATTTATAAAATAAATATGCGACGAGTAACTCACGCATGCACAGATAACACAGAGAGATAATCACGGAGAGACTCGTCGCTGATAACAATTTGTTTTGCATAATATTATATTACAAAAGCTATAAGATTTGTATGCAATAAATCAATATAAAATTGTAAAATATGCATTTTATTTACCGAAATATGCAAAAATTTGCATTTTAATTTTTAAAAGATGAACACAAAAATAAAGTTACAAAAAAATATATTTATTTCGAGAAATACATCAGCGATTAGCTGATTGTCGTAATATAATATCTACCTACGTATAATTGAGATTAAAAATTGAAAATTATTTATTTGTTTTTCGAGTGCATTAATTATTATGTTAGTAATACAATTTATAACTCTCAATCAGTAGTAGAAATATTATGAGTTTTTTACACCATGATTACAGATATATTTTTCAATTTTCAAATATAAATGATCGGCAAACGTACATAGTACCTATATTGGACAATAGGATTGTAATATTGTATTTATAAAAATAAAATTTATGTTTGACTAAAAAACCAAGTTATATGTGTACTTTGATCAATTTAATTATTATCGACTTAAATACAAGAAAAATTTTATCATACTAAATAGGTATGCGAAAATATGCATTAAGTTTAATATAATAAATAAATATAAAAAATAATAAATATATATTTTATATATTATGTAAAAACATTTAAAGTAATAATAGTACCATTTTCATCACAATAATATAAATCGCGCACATTACCCACTTAAATTCCATTAGGACGTAGCAAAAAAAAACCATATTGTATCTATTGTGCAAAAAACTGTTACATTTAAGTTAAAACACAATTTCCAAGGAATTATGAATTGTTATTAAGGAACTTCTATACGAGTTCCAAATACATCCCAGAAACGCCTTATGCCAAGTTGTGTGTAACATTGTATAGAACATTATGTAACTGTATTCAGCATTATGTTACCTGCATGGTTTTTTTGAAACACTTCAGTAATATATTTCTAAAAACTATTCCCGGTAAGTTAATATATAATATTGATTAATAGTTTGAAATACTATATTCAAGATATGTTATTTTATAACTTTAAAGGTACATTTGGTACAGACCCCCTCATACATTTCCAATAAAATAATATATTTATATAAATTTATAATTTCACTCTAAAGTTTAATAATAATTAGATATTTATACTAAGTATAATATGTAACAAATACATAAAGTATACTAAATTAATACATTAATTGAAATATAATTTACACATTAAATAAAAAAAAAACCCCAATAAGTATAAACTATAAGTAAGTTATTTTAAAATAAATGTTCATACCAAACATTAATAAATATATAGGTACAATTTAAATAAGTAGTAACATATATTACACATTATCACACAATTAAATTACAACAGCTTGATTATTGGTAAGATGAACAAAGAACACTTCAAATTTCAATTTAATATTATTTAAAACTACATATGGTTTTGATACAATAAAAATATATTTTTGTGCTAATTATGGTAAATAATATCATTACATAGTATGGCACTGAGTAAAATGTTTGAAAATTATTGATTTTAAAATAAAAATATAGAATTTAAATTTTAAACTTCATAACACATTTTTTATTTTTTTTTTCATTTTATATAATTACACTTATTTAATTAAAATTACATATAATATTATTTTAAGTTAACATACAAATACAATTAAATATTTAAATATTTTATAAGACATTGTACTACTATATACTATATCAAACATTGTGACATAATGAAATCACAACAGCTTGATCATTAACAAGCTTAGAGAAAAAAACATTTATACTTAACAGTATTTAAAACAATACCATATAAGGACTTGATACATGATTGCTGTTAATTAAATAAATTCCAACATGTCTACTGGGCACTGGTTTTATAAATAAATCGTTAATGGTTATATTTTTACAACAGATAGTTTTATAGTATTATGAATTTCAGTATTTGATTTATAAATATTTTTAATTATTGCATTACTACCATCATCTAAGATAATACACTGATCTTTAGGATTATTATACAGCTAAGAACATAATTCTTGGAATTTAAAGTAATTTGGTTATAATAAATGGTCCCAAAATTTGAAATATTTTCATTTATCTTAAAAGATTTCATTATTTCAATAAATTATTCTCATCATAAGTCGAGGCTGTTATCAATTCTTCTCTTCCAGATGCAGTTATTTTATTTTGAATTTCTGAAAGAGGGTATCTTTTAATATTTGAATATAGTTTTCATATTTAAATAAACCATAGTTATCTAAAGATCCGTGAAAATGTGCATAAAATGGTAAGTGGATTAAACTGTGAACATTGTAGTTCATAAATTGAGGACCATAATGCAATGAATAGTTTTCAAAAAATTGTCATAAAAGCTTTAATGCTAAATTATTATTTTCATTACTAATTTGATTTGAGCATAATATTCAAATTGATACAACTAAAAGAAGAAAATGTTCATAAAATTATTTTTTTAAACTCAATTTCAATATAATAACCCCTGTGTATAAAAGTACCTATTTCCCAAAATTCTTTAGCTTTCCAATACTCAAGATCATCAATAGAGCTTGGCAGTCGAGCAAATTCAGATGGTACTAACTTCCTTAAATTGAACAAAGATAAAGAAGTATTAGATTTTTTTTCTTCTATAATTCTAACAGGTTTTTCCCTCATATCCAAAACTCAAGAAGGCGTTTCATTACCCTTCAGCAAACACAATGCATATAATCAAGAACAACTGTGTTAGTCACATCTATTGGAAGTTCTATTAAAGGACTTACACCATCTTTGTGATACTCAGGATTAGATTTAGAAATTAGATCTAAATGAATCATTACTGCGAGATAGAGTAGAGCTACCTGAAAAGCATACTCTTTTTTCTATATAATCTCCTTCCACTTCACAAGAGTTGCAAGAAAAATACCCATTATGGTTCTTAACATTTAATAAAAATCCCTTTCCTGGCTGGTCAGCAACAATATGAACAATTTCAAAATGTATTTGTTTATTTTCAATTTTAATACCGCAAATTAAAAAGTTTTGTAACTCAATTATAAATGGTTTAAAATATTCATTTAGGTTTGTTTTTATAACTATGGTAAATACCAACAGGAAAAATCTTTTTTAAAAAATAGGTAAATTAGTAAATGATTATAAGATAGGCCAAAACTGAGTTTTTGAGCTCTTTGCCAAAGGTAGGCCATCAATATTAAAACTTAATTTAATTGTTATGACGTTATTAGGAGTATGCTTAATATGTTTAACTAAATGAGATTTAATTATATTTAATATACCTATATCTAAATATGAACTGTTTTAGATTTTAATCATAGGATGATTTATTCTATCTTTATGTTGATGTAGAATAGTTGTGATATATTTTGGAACTTTTAAACCAATATTATGCAGAATAGATAGTATTTCATTTGCACTTCTATGGGAAACATTAAAGTTTACAGCCCATTTACAAAGTCTTTTTATTAAAACTTGATTTAAATCTTCACCAGTAACCTCTTTTTAAAATATTGGCTGAACTTTTTTTGAAATATCCTAAAAACAATAAATGAAAATATAATCATATTATGTAAAATATATAAACTACGCATCAATACTAACATTATAAGATGCAAGTGCTATTACTGGTAACATAAGTTCTTCTTGTAATTAGTAAATGATTATTAAATAATGGTTCCAAACTAATTTCCGCATCAGATGATTTTACTTTTTCGTGCTCATTGGAAGGTTTTATTTCTTCTATTGGATTACTGGTTGAATGGCAATCTAAAGAAAAATTTCACTTTTTAAATAAAATTGTTAACATTTAAACAAAAAAATTTGAAAATTCAACTCAGTTATAAATGATTTAAGAATTTAATTTTAATTATTAATTACTTCAAGTTCATTCTTAAGTTGCCTTTGAAATTGTCGATTAGATATGCATCCAATATATTTAATTCTTCTACAAGGTGTTACGGACCCTAAAACCAATTTAACATCAGTATTTGTTAAAAAAATGAATCATAAAAAATACATAGGTAAGTAATGCAAAAAGTTATAACAAAACATTGTGTATAAAATAAAATATTAAAGTTCCAAACTACTTGGCTGGAAAAGCTACAAAATGTAAATTTAAAAGTTGGTAAAATTTAAAGTTAGGTTGGATATATTATTATAGTAAATTTTGAGATTGTATTTCTCTGTCAAATCTTGTTTAAGCGGTTCTAAACCAACACCGGACATCTAATTCAAAGTTTGAATCTGAATACTGGATATACTGATTTTTAAATATACCTATCAACAAAATTTTTTTCAGTTCATAATATACTATAGCACAAAAATAATAGCACACTTCTCATTATAATAATAATTTGTAACTCTTGAATTCTGTACTCTGTTGCATCTTTCTCAAAAGCTCTACCAGTCCACAAACATTCAACTGCAAATTTGTTTGTGAATAACTTGGAAAGAATTTTTCTGATGTTACTTTTTGCATCAAATTCACTGACAGAGCAAAACATCTTTTGCTATCAAATATAAGTAGTAAATTCAAGATAAACAGAAATAAATAAAAAATGTTATCCAATTTTTTTTAATTTTTACTTACAAATTTTTCTTTAATATCGCTATCTGTATTTAATTTATTTTCAAATTCTAAAACGCTCATTTTAGAAGAAAATGGAAATTGGTCTAAGAATTGTTGATCTGGAATTTTCGACAAAACTGGTACCATTTGAAATGTTAGCGTTGCTACTTCATTTTTTAAACTATTAATTTGGTTTATCATCCGATGGCTCATTAAGCGAGTAGTTATCAATTCATCCAGGATCTTTCTTAAAATGCCATGCTGTAGGGTTTCTGCTTTATATGTTACTAGAATATATAATTATTTTTTTGAATAGTTCATTATGATATAGATACATTTATAAGAATAATTAGATTTAAGCAGGCGCGTACACAAAAAAATATTTTAGGGGGGGTTTTGGTTTTAAATTTTTATTCTTATATAATCTAACCTAAGGTTATAAACAATAAAACTTATTTCCTGAAATTTCGGGGGGGGTTTGAACCCCTAAAACCCCCCCTTGTGTACGCGCCTGGATTTAAGTACCTATATTATTAAATTTATTAAAGGCTAATAAAATCAGAGAAGCTTAGAATAGATATAAGGTTATCATCATTTGTTTTATTAACTTATTTTTAGTAAAATTATTTTAAAATAAGTAATTTGCAAATTGATTTTAAGTATACTTTATATTCGGTCACTTTTATTAACCATATTCACATTAATCTTACCTGCAGATGAATTTTGTATTGTTTTCATTGTTGGATCACTTGGATAAGGTTCTATATTCTATGACACAAAATAAATTTTGTTTAGTAAATATTATGATCAGGACATTAAAATCCAAATGTATTTACTTGTGATACTGAATTTGAAGATTTACTTGTTTTTGGTAAAAATGAATGCATGTAATCTGAATCTTCTATCATAGATGCTATAGAATTTGAATTAAACAATGATAAATTTTCCAAATCTATATAACTATTTTCTTTGTAGGATTTGGAGTTTACTGCTGATGACAAAAAAGAACTATTAAAAGTATTAACTGTTGAAGGTGTTTGTGATGACTCTTTAAGGACAGTTCCTGACGTTGATGTCTTTTGAATATTAGCCATTAGGTACCTATAATAGTGTAACCAGAATCTTTAAATTAAATCAAATACAATAATAGTTATTAGTTAGGTATGCTTTAATAAATTAAATAAAAATTAAACATAAATAATAATGTTTATACCTTCCATCTCACTTTTACTACTGACACTACTGCCACTACAGTCAAAGGAATATCTGTCGATTTCACTTTTACTCGTTTGTACCAATCCTTATTGAAACCACCTAACATGTGTTTTGTATATTATAGATACAAATAAATAAATTATATATATAAGTTTTTTTAAATTTTTTTATTATTCATATAAAGTGTTCCTGGCAGAGTCATCTATCTTATCGATAATATTAAATTAACGTTTTAGCAGCAGTTTAACAATTGATAATGCATAATTATTTACTTATTTATAAATCATTTACTACATGAGTACCTATATAATATTTATAAGAAATATATATATAAGTAAAGTATTACATGATAACATTAATATATTATAATATGTTATTATTGTCGTTGAATATAAAAAAGTAAAATAGTTTAAATTAAAATGTAAAAGAAATCAGAAAAAAATTCTAACCAATTACAATTATTCATATTCCCATAACGTATTAGCCCAATACTAATGGGGAACATTACATTTTTATAAAGCAATATGTTTTTATAAAACCATTAATGTAGGTTAATAAAGAATGTTTCATTATACTGTTTACATTGGAATATTAAATGTGCATAACTTATATTTTTGTGGAACATTATAGAAACTTTCAGGTAACATTATATTCTTATGTTAACATTGGTACTCAAAATCTTAAAATGCATATTTCTGGAATGTTTGAAACAGTTACTTGCACGGTGGTTGCATATAAATCCTAGCCTTGCATATTACATTTCAATCACTATCTAGTAATTACTTTTAAGTTTTATCCTATTTATATATATATTATAATAGGATTTGAAGGCTAAAGCTTTTTATTAAATGACAATAATAGAAAAATAATTTTTTTTATACACATTTGTTTCATTTATACATAATTTGTAACAAGTTAGTTATAAATGTAATTAACTATTTTGTATTTTTAAAAAATTGATAATAATATATATTATTATAAATGTATGTGTGTGTGTATTTATATACTATGTACAAGTATTCTATAATTTATAATTTTCTCTAAATACATTGAGCATTTTAATACAAAATGAATTAATAATTTATGTCCAATGATTTATATGTTTATATGTATATATATATACATATAATTATATTTTATTTTTAATTATTATTTTAATATAAATATTATTATTTGGTAGTTATTATTTTTATTTTTTCTATGTGAAGACTGAAAAGCAAAACATAAAATGTTATAAATTATAATATTAGTTCAATGTGTGTCAAAACATAAGTTTTAAATTACATTTTTTTCTATATTGCTTCTATTATTTTGTATGTGTCACGATATTATTTAATATCAAATACATTCTATATACATATTTATTCATATATTATACACAATAAACAATAAAATTGTATTAGTTTATATCTCTTACTACAAGCAATATTTATACACAACAACACTAATACAAAACAAAATACCGAGTGAAACCAAAATAATAATGGATTATTTTCAACCATAGTCTAATCCATAGTTACTAAATGTGTTTATAGTAAGGAACTTTTTCTATATTATTATTCTGAACCGACCATTCTAATTTTATATTAACAATTAAAGTTGAGCATTGATTGCATAAATGCTATTTTTATTTATTCCTAATACATATTTACTTTGTGTGAAAGTAAAATATTTTGCTATTAACATATTATACAAAATCATTTCCAGAAAGAAATTATATACAAAACGAACAACAACAATGTATACATTTTTGAATATATTATGATATATTAAATATTTTAACCATAATTCATATTACAATTTAATATTAAATATTAGTATTGGTATAATCTTTAATTTGTAATTTTTGACCAGCTTCAATTCCCCCAATGGAATATATGGCATCAAACATAGTTTTTCAAATGAAATATGTCTTCCGTGGAATATGGCCTTCCACATATGGATTACTAGACGGGCTAATCATTGAAAAATTTATTTCTTTAAGTACCATAATACTATTTTATTTGTGATCAGTAAATTTGGGTAATGGTAATTGGTATGTTATTATTACTTATTACTCATGTTATTAATATTTTTAAAGTTCATTCAATATACATTAGTATGTAAACATTGCATTTTACTCATAACATTTTTTTTATCCATAATTTAAATTTTAAATAGTTTAGTAGATAGTTCACATTTCACAATATTACTTTTTTGGTAGGTATTAAATAGAGCCCATTTCAAATGCAGTGATTTTTTTATGGGGGGAGGACTTTAAAAATTCTAAATACAATGCATTCTAAGTACATGTACATAACTCGATTCATGTTTCACATCAAAATTGAAACTTTAATTAGTATTTTTTATTATTTTTTTCAACTTTCAGAGCATTATTTTATCATTTTTTTAATTATTAATTTATTTTAAGTGTTTATTTCTAAATTGATCGTGTTTGGACCCATTGAAGTGTAAAGTAAATAATTTAAAATACTAATTTAAAAAAATGTTAATGATCACTATTTAACAAGTATAAAATGTTTTAACCTAGAATTAGCATAATAAAATATGTTATTCTTAGCTTTATATATTTTGTATGTTTATAGTGAATAGTACAACCATAAAATGAAAAAAAAAAATCATTGCTAATGAATCATTTCTAATTTTTCAAAAGAATTATTTTATTGGCTTTATCCAAAATTCAATTTGACCAACACTTAACTTGTGTGAGATAGAATAGCATACACTTATCGTTTTACGGCCATTATTTTTAAGACATCAATGATTTTAATACTCTATTAAATGAAATGAATATTCCAGCTCAATCCAGTCTTCAAAGGTTGAATATAAAATAAATGCAAGAAAATTGTTAACACAATTTATGTTTGTAAACACTTTTATTACATTTAAACATTTCAAACTAACATATTATATGATCTATAATAATAATTTTACACTGATGATGTCCGTATAATAGTCATTCGCCTTTTCATGTACGACCATCCCACATTCCAGCCAAACTCAGCAACTGCACAGCATACACATACGAGGTAATGACGTTACATAACAAAATATTATTACTTTCTTTCATCTTATTTTGCTACTCAAGACCTACCTATACTTATGTCAGTGACTTACATGCAAAAATATTTATTATAATGTTAATAGTATTTTAAAAATACTGATTGAAGCCACTAAATTGCCTATCCAAAACGCCGTTTTGACAAACTAAAACTATAATTATTATAGTGTGCATATTATTTTGTTACATAATTATTATTATTAATCCAGAGATGACGAACTTTTTTTACCAGCGTATCAAATAAAAAACTTTAATTAGTTACTTATATCAGTGATTTTACTTTTTTTTATATCTTCATAAATCCTCCACGTTCCATCAGGTAAAATCTCAACTTCATTAGTACAGTCTTTAAGGGTTGGACTTGAAACGACCTCTAAAAAATAATTGTCTACTAGTAAATCATTATAAAAACAAGGTTTGTTGCATATTGGGCACTTCCAAGTTGGCTTTTTTTCATTCATTAAAATGAAATATGTGGCATCGAAACATTGTAAGTGATCACAATGAATGGATTTAGTAGGAATTTTCATCCTCATCATACTTAATGGACACACCAAAGAAAAACGATATGTAGACGTAGTAGCTAATTCTGGATCATCATTTGATAACGTTTCAATTATAATATTTTTTGTTTCTTCTATAGGTCTCCCGCCTTTGTCTTGAAGTTTTTTTACTAAAGTCTCTGCCGTTAATTTCTTTACCAGATACATTGAAAAAACGTATTTTTTGTTGTCCGGATTCCAATTAATAGTGATGTCGTTGTAATTGATTGGAGAAAGTTTGACATTTTCAGTGCAATCGATAGGGTCTGCAGATCGTCTACATTCAAGTCTTAATGCCAGGGTCAATTCTGGTTGAGCATTAAAAGGAATTAGTGGTAATTGACATTCTCTCGTATTAACTCGTATGCGTAGTCCAAGAGGCATATAATCTGGTGACTCATTAGGTACAGGCTCTATAAACTGGCAAATTCGAATTTGGTACTGATAATAAGGATATTCAAATTTTCCATGAGAAATTGTTCGATTCATGGATACGAAATTGACTTGTTCGCGTGACAGAACAAGTTTGAATATAGCTTCTTTCATACCTGAAATAAAATAGATATTATGAACATAGTTAAAATAAAAAAATAATCATAAAATATTACTACCTTCAGGGAATTGTGCTAATGTACAAATGTTCGTGCCAGTTAGAAGAGTTGGCTTAATGACTTCATCAATAACTTCATAAAACGGCAAATTTTTGTATTTGATTTGGGCTACAGTTTCAATAGATAGCGTGTCAGAATTATTTTCGCTAGCCATTGTTCCTAATCCTAATGCCTATTGTTCTACAATACTCATTTCTTGATATGGAGGTAATGGATATGACATTATAGACAAATTCCTGTAAATATAAAAAGATTAATATTAATATTATTACAAATATTTGAAAGCTTGTCCCAGTACGAATCAATTTGATTTTTTCGGATACTAGATGTCTAGATAGCTAAAAAAAAACAAACTTAAGTGTTAGTTAATGAGTTGTTCTTTTCTTCAAGTTTACTAAAATACCATAATCATATTACTAATTGGCGTATACGGGTTCTTGTCTCTGTTATATACATTAAGATTTGACACAAATTGTTTAAGGGGCAGTTAGATGATAAGTATTTTTTGTGAACTCATTTTTCTCGTTTAAATTTATTTTGCTTATACTTCATGTGACGATTATTTTGACGAACTGAATGGAATATACCAATTAAAGATTGCTTAAATTCTCGATTTTTCGATAATGGTGCATTGACGATCATCAATAGCTTTTTGGAATTTAGAATTCAAAGTCAAGATTACAAATTGCAAACAATTGATTAAAAGTTGAGTTCTAACTATTATTGGTCAAACAGTATTTGAATAAGTAAAACAATGGTTAAATAAAAATAAAAGATGTTTCAATAAAATTGTTATGGTAACAATATTATATTATGCATTGTTTGCTAGAGAAAATCTAAGAACTATATTTTAATATTTATTATTATTAAACTATTATAATTGGGTCCGAATTTACACATGCATTTATATCATAAATATGCAAAATTATTTTGTTTTTTATAAATTAAAAATTAAAAATTAACGATTCCGAGTAAAAATTTACACAATCTAAGAATATATATTATATAAAAATGTTTATTAAAAAAATTTAAAATAATATTATTTTTGAGAAATTGTGTTTAAAAGTATTTGGTGTACTATTTATATTAGATTATTATTATGTAACGAGTAGGTACTAAATAGCATGAGTTAATAAAATTCGATTTCAAGTTAACGAATTGAAAACTTATACAATTATCTCAAAATACACTTTTTTACTTGGAAATCTTCTTTTAATGTCACAATATGATACAATCGGTACATTTTAAAACTAGATAAATCTTCGACTAACTAGTTCATGTTTTCGTCACATTTTTTTACCTTGCTCAATAATAGTATTGAATATTATTTTTTTAATAAAACATTAATTGTAAGTTTAGATCTAGCAAAATCTATCCCTGACTCTTTTTCTTTAAACTTATTTTTACTATTTTTTTAATTTTTTTGTCATCCATCAATAGCTCATTGGTGTACATTATGATGTATTTTTTACGATTAACAGTAGCTATTTGTACAGATGTAAATACGATTATTTGAATGAATAAAAATATGATTACAATGAATAGAAACATCATAGTAAAAAAGTCGGCAAGTGGGTACCGCTCTGCTGTACATTAGGGGGTGGGGTAGACCTCGGACTAGGGTAGATTAAATTTGAATGCAATGATAAGTATCATTGTATACGAAAAACGATTCTGAACGGAGATGATTTGTCAGTCTATAATATATATAATTAAATATTGTCATATATTCTATTTTGAAACAAATATCCGATTTCATAAAAATTTAAAACTCAAACGCTCAAAACATTTTTCCTTTAATGACTCTTAAAATTTTCTCTATAGCTTTTTGAAGCAAAACTTATGGAAAATCTTGTATTAAATTTTCTACTCTTAGCTACCTATACAAACAATTTTATGAATTTTGAACTACAAAATAATTTGCAAATATTCATGATTTTGACGAATTTTTGTCAAAATTTGAACTTCAATGCTAATAAAAAAAATTGTGCCTATGTATTCTTATAATTTTTTAATCACTATAAGAATAACATATGAGGAACTTTGTATAAAATTTTCAAGTATTTTGATAGGGCCAAAAAAATGTTATCGACTCTTTAAAAAAAATTTTCAGAAAAATTGAAAATTTCAATTGTCTATAAATAGCTCAAAAAAACTCTTTTTAATAGAAAATTAAATCAAGTAAATAAAATGCCAATCTAAATAACTGGTAAAATTTTCAAGTATCTACGACTTATACTTTTGAATTATAACAAATATCAAAAATCGTTTGAGGCTAAACCGTTATTTAACGCGGTTTTGTAAAAATTTAAATTTCAAACACTCATAAAATTTTTTTGTCTGAATCCGGTAGAGTTTTTTTTACAGATATTTGAAGAAAATGTATGGAGAACCTTGCACCAAATTTTCAAAACTTAGTTATAAAAGAAAAAAATTTTATGATTTTTCAACTTCAAAATTACTAGCAAATTTTCGCGTTTTCGACAGATTTCGTAAAAATTTGAACTAAAAACGCTTATAAAAAAAAATTGTGACTAACGATTTTTAATTTTTTTTAGCTACAATAAAACAACTCATAAGGAACCTTGTATTAAATTTTCAAAACTTTTTGGTCATCCAAAAATTTTTTATCGACACTTTAAAAAAAATTTCTCAAAAAAATCGAAAATTTCAGTGGTCTATAAATAACTCAAAAAAAGTCAAAATTTTTTGAAAATTTAACTATATACAGATACCACTGACATTAACATTTGGTGAAAATTTCAAGTATTTTCAGTGATTAGTTTTTGAATTACAACCATAAAAAAAAATCGATTTGGTCGAAAACTGGTTTTGCGTAAAAATTGCCGTTTTTCCGTCATTTTTTTTTGTTTTTCTCTTTTTTTTTGAAAACTGTTGGAAAATGTTAACTTTTTACCTCTATAATGCACCAAGGATATTCACTTTTATATCGGAAACTACCCCCATAGTTAGAAATTGGAGCATTATTTCGACTAGTTATGCTGTACACAGACACAAAAAAAAAAAACAAAAAAAAAAACATACATCATTGTAAAATCAATACATTCTTCACTCCGTTCAGAATTTAATATGCGAAAAAAAATTATAACCATAAAAAGAGCATTGGCCACAGAATATAATTTATGCCTTACTGCCATGACTCCAAAAAGTCGTACATTAAAATATTTAGAAAATGCTAAATAACTACCTGAATCGGTATATTTTTTCCTTTAAATCGGGTTGTACGTCAAAATTGATTGGAAAGATCTGCACGACGGTAGCGATTGTCGTCGAATTTTACTGATCCTATTATGACGAGCCGATTACCATGTGTCCGCGTTGTTTCACACAATCGCAACTGGCGAATAATGGTTTTGGCGTGATGCTGCGGTCCTGTCGTTTTGCGTTCACTGATCGTCCTAGTCGCCGTGCAGATGATGAACGATAATCGACAGCGATCGGCCAAAAATCAAATGACAATATTTTAATACATACACTTTAGACTCGGCTAAAAAAGAGACGCAATGTCGGTATGACGCGTTGAGTGCCGATTGTCGTGTACGCGAAAAATGACATCGTCACGTTCATCCGACGCCTTCATAGACGTTGTAAAAACGACGCTAACTTTGTTTATTACCTCCAAACATTGATTTTTACTTTGGTCAAACTGCAATGAGACCAAACAGAAGCCAAGCATCCTCCGATGACTGCCTCCGACAGCCTGTTGGCGCGAAAAGGCCATTTGAACGATGCGCTATCCGCGCATGCGCGTGACTGCATTCTTCTTGGAAATGTTACATTTGAATATTAGAATCCCGCCTTTTTTTATTTATAACTGCCCCCCCGAGATTGTTTAATCAGTTGCCTATTTTACTTCTGGAATTTTTCTTGAAAACAAATTAATTTGAAACACCAAAATACTCTATATATGATAATAGTTTTTATTGGATTTACCATATTATACCATAGAGTAACCATAGTATTACTCTATGTATTATACCTAATATAATAATTTTAATTCAAAACATAATATAATATTACTTATATGTTTTACTTTTTCAGAATAATTATACAACTCAAATTAATAAGTGAAATTATAACATAATAGTGCTTAAAACAAATAATACCTAACACCTAATAATAACAATTTGTCGTTTTTAATAAACTGTGCACTCAAACTTGAACTACTTTTTTCGACTTTTTATCTTTAAACATTTATACTGGTTAATTAAATCATTGAATCTCTTCACATATCAATATAAATACTTACGATCAAAAATGTATCTAAAAATTGAGTATTCAGTCTTTTGCATATACTTAATGAGTACCTTTTACCAACATGGCTTATTATTAGTTTAAGATCCTTATGCAAATTAAATCTTATTTTTTTTAGAATAAGGTCTTCAATTTTTGCATGAAAGAATACAGACACGTGTTTAGTGAACTCTAATATTTTTACAAGAGGATAAAGTAAACTATAGTCTTTATATTCTTCTATTCCAATGTGTGTATTTATCAAGATTAAATTTTGTATAAGTATTGTTGTAGTGATAAGTGATTTTATTTTATGAAACAAGCACGATGATGAATTAATGATAACACTATTAAAATATTACTTACTATTTATTAATTATAATATATTAATTTCTTAAGAAAAATAATTTATTATTATATGAGTTATGATTTATATAATTTCTTTGAAGTGTAAATGAGTTTGCTATTATACGTTATACGGTAAATATATATATATTATATTGGAGTAATTAAGTTATTTTAATATTATTATTTTTATGAAATGTTAAAATTCATAATTTTTTTTGCTTCATTAAATTATTGTTGTTTTATAAAATTTGAAAGTAATTATATTAATGTGTATATTTTATATCTCCCTAAAATACGCCCTAGATGCAGGGGTGGTGAACCATTTGATTTGTACAGGGCGCCAAAATCTTAAATGTAGCCCCAAGAAACGATGTGCATAATAATACTAATGATATAAGTTTAACGGACGCGTTAAAAAATTATAAACACGATTCTAACAAGTTAAGTCTGAAAATTATTCCCGTGAAGTCATTTTTTTCGATATAATACTCCTTATTAACCCCCCCCTCTTAAATAGGTATCGGGTAGTAAATTAGTGGAAAAATATTATAACTAAGGTGGTAACTAAAATACAAAATTTAATTTTCAAATTTTATAGAATTGCGGAAATTTTGAAAATCTGGCACCTGGCCTCTTAATGTTATTAGGTACCTTATTATTAAATTTATTGTACCAACTATACATCCATATATTCTATACCCACATCTATTTTATATGCTCATGTTCATGTAATATACTGTGTATAAATGAATATTATACACTGTTATATGAGTAAGTTATATTTATACACGATTTTTCAATTTTTGTAAATAGAATTTTTTCCGCGATAATAAATTAAAAAATAATTGCTGTTTATATCGGTGCCGTCGCTAATAAAATATTACATGATATAATATAATGTTATGTTGAATTAATCGCTCGCGACTCGAAAATCAGTACCTCGATAATTACGAGTTTACGACTGTAAAACGGTATTTTTATCCATACGAAATCATGAAATAAAATTCGGAATTGATTATGTTTTATTATACGAGACTAGAGTTTGCTTAGAGTGCTTAGACTATATTGTTGTGTGCCAGCGCGTCAAGTAGATTTTCAAAAATTTTCGATGCACGAACAGTCACAGACCACTAGATGTCGCTGACGTTACCAACACTGAAGTAACTATTTTGTACAGTGGATGATTTGTAGTACCCAAAAGATTACTATTAATTATTTTGGTATTATCTAATTTAATAATATATTTACACCGTCGATTTTCGTTACATTGGTGCAAATAGTGGGCAGAGATGACTGATGGCTACGAAAAACTCAGTAAAAATTCCCAACTCAAGTTTTCACTAAGTATTAAATAAATATATTTTTTTTCTATAATTTTGAAATGGAACAAAAACATTTATTAAAAAAAAGACACCGAATTTAATGCTAAGTGAACTTTTTTTTTTGTGTTATAGATTGCATTGTTCTAGTTATAAGTATAGGTACCTAACTTAATAAACTCGTGTAACACTCTTACAGATACTTCATAAGTCAAACTTTTATTTTAGATAAGTAAAATTATACATTTTTACCAAATGTGCACTTGGATCTAATTAAGTATAACACTGCAGTTGGGTCACAGTTTTAGTTATAACTTATAAAACTAGGACAATATAACTTTTGGGTGGATTTAACTTTTAAACTTATATTAAAAGGAACCTAAAAGTGTTAACTATTATTTAAAAATTAGCATAATAATAGACATAAGTACTCATTCTCCATCTTCTTATCAATCATAACTACAGCTATTGAGACGTTATCATTTTATATTTTTATAGAATTAGAGCACACGGTGAAATACTTAATATTAAAATGATCGACCTATCAAATACTTAACACTTTATAAAAACGTTTACAATATTTATTATAAATATATTAATTATTTTCGTTTTGGCTGTAACGACGTTAGCATACAATTAACTTTTAAAGAAGGCTATAATAGTACAAAATAGAGATACCGACGTATATACTGTGATTCACCAAATGACGCCCCTGACTGTAATTTTATTTATGTGATAGTCTTATAGTCTGTATTATATCTCTACTGGGAATACCACTTGCCCACAAAAATTGCGATGGGAGCATGGGACCCGAGGCGTATGCTTATATAAATATATAATGAGTCCATTAACCATTATTATCAGCAGTTATTGTCTTCTCGGGAGTTTAGAAAAATTAGTCAAGAACATCGTTACGTCATAATATGTAATATTATTAAAATACTATGTATATGTGGCACGTAAGTAAAGTATATTATATAGGACATAATAGTTATGGTACAAGACTCGCCGATAGTAGACATTAGTGATATTACGTTCGTTGCAATAATTTCCACTGTAACACGACGAATAAATCCAAAATAACACGTGAGACGTTTTTTTTAAAATAATAGGCGTAATATATATTATAATAAATATACATACATAGTTGCCTATATTAACTGCAGTGTATTTTGTAACAAATGTGTTTGAATGCATCATTGTTTCGAGTCTTTAGAAAATATAAATTGCCAATTGGTCGTTAAAGCGGTTTCCAACCTTTTTGTTTTATAAAAAAAAAAATAGAATCTATAAAATGTGTCTATATACACGGACATAAACGTATGTTATGTTAACTTTTATTGCTTATCGTCTGTGGAATTTGAATCTGTGCATGGGTGGTACACCGGATTAACTTGTTAATCTGTAAAATCTTTATGTTTTATATGTGCACGAGTATGAAGTGTTTTCGGTGCAAACAGGACTATCACAATAAAAACTAATATTCATTTTTATGAAATTATATTTCTTCAACATTTTTTTGAATGTGATTTTTAAAACTCTCTCTAAATTAAACGACCTCTTCAAATTATTACAAAATGTATTTTTAATTAACGATCCATTTCTATGCACGACACCGGATATATTACTTTATATATAGACCTCGTGCACGGTTTAGTTTTTGAAATGTTAATAATAAAAAGTAGTCTCAGCACATATAGGACATACTTGTATAAAGGAATATAATATATATATATATATATACATAAAAAAATTGCGTGTCTGTTATTATTGTATAGTACTATATCTATATACTATTGAGAATAGAGTACCTATAATATACTTACCGATATCGTGGCAAACATATTTCGTAAAAACATTTTTATATTGCGAAAAAACTTATCACAAATCATAATACTTAACGTTACAATTACAAGTACATAAAGTACAAGAAAAAAAATATATAATTCTAAAAAGAAAATGTTTCCATGTTGCTGAGCTTCTTTAGATAGTTGTATATATATTGTATACTTGTCCCCAATTGTGACTGGCAATTTCGTCCAGCCACTGAACAACAATATATCATTAAAATAGCTGGTAGGAATATTTTTTTCGAATTTTTTCTACAGAATAACGGTCAAATTATTTGATATTAAATATAACATGTATTTTACTTGATCTACTTGATATAATGCGTTTGTGAATCATCATACACATTAGGCATAATAATACTTTTTATGAATAAAATATAATAATAATAATGCGAAAAGAAAAATATTATACAATAATTGCACTATGTATTAAAATTTATTTATTCCGTACACGATTTAAGTGGTTATTAAAGAATATTTTATACTTTTTAAATAATTTTAAGAAAATACATTTTCTGTCGAATGAAATATTATTAATTTTGAAAAGATTTTATATTATATTTTACGATAAGGCAACATTGACTAGAACTCGACATATTTCTTTTGAAAATGAATAACTACACAGTGAGTGTAACATGAGAATATATACATTAAAATTTTGCTATACAATTTAAAGAGGCAATTTTTTTTTTATGGTAAATCTTTTGTGTATTCATTTTTTTTATTATTATTTATTATTCCTATATTTTCTTGGCGAAGGATTTTAGGGATCAAAATATAATATTGTGAATTAAATTGTATTTATTTGTATTTCCTTTTAAATATAAACACGCATTAAAAAAATATAATATACGAACATGAATAATCGTATATTTATGTGTACTTTATTATTTATTAATGCAATGATAAGTTGTATAAGTTATCGAAATATGAACGAAATGGTAGGTAACAACGCTACGCTGCAACCAGCAGAGTAAGCACATAATATATCTATTGTTATAGAATTATAAAGATATTCCAAATTAAGTAAATGCATCTAACTGCAGTTTTATGCATACATATTATTTATAATTAGAAGGTATACAAGTTCAAGTTAATATTCGTTTCATAATTATATAATAATTACTTTTATATTTTTACCTGTCCTATTCCTATGCCTATGTCTATGTGGATTATCCGATTATAATATCCACAGGAATATATAAAAAATACAACCATACTTATATATGATATCCTATACTGTTCTCGTACAACCTAAATGTGGTTAGTGCGGTTACGTGCTAATTATTTATATAATTATAATTTTATAATATATTTTAAATCCAGATCACTCTAGCTCATTGCAGCCAGTGATGACATAATATAATATTATGTTTTCTTTCGTGGGCGTACTTATCTGACGTGTATTTTTTTTCTCGTCCGCGAATAATATTCTTATATTTCTGTTGTATGTAGTGTATTAAGGCTATTAAGGATTAATATTATAAGGAACACGTCTGTCGAAACGCATAAATATTTATTTAAAACTAGGTTAAGAAAACAGATATGTTAATCTGTTATATAACATATATTATTAAAGTCCTTAGTCAGTTTTGGAATTAGATAAGAATTTTTTTCTTCTATAGATTAAATATAGATAAAATAACACAAATATAATGTTTCTATGAGCGCAGATTAAACATATAACTTAGTATAATATACGTAATAATATAATAACCCACGAAACGACGAAACGGTCACTACTATGGAACACAAGGGTTAATTAAGTGTTAATATTTTAATTTGTTCTTAGAAATTTGCATAAGTGAAAAAACGGTACCAAAATTGGATCTCGAACACACGATCTATAGATTAAGAGTTTTGTCAATGATGGTTTTGAGGGGGAAGGCGACGGGGGACTTGACGTGTTCACCTTCTCATCGAGACTCGATGAATTCTTTTTAATACTGAAATATTAAAAAATAATATTTGTATAGTAATTATTAACTGTAAATATTATAATTTATAAGTTTCAAAATATAAAACATTAATGAAACTGAATTACGGTAATTTTTGGTAAAAAAATTATTGTAATTATATTTTTTGCACATTGGTTGTGCCATAATTGTACTAAATTCCCCCTCCCTTCCTTGAAGTTTTGTCTTTGTCAAAACGGCTACTTAGTCTTGTGTGCTATCAATTGTGTATATGACATACCTATAATTTATAGTTATTCTAGGGTTCGGATTTTAAAGCATAATAAGCAACTCAAACAGCACACAATTGTTTTAAAAAAACAAAAAAGAAGCATATTTATTTTTAAAAGAATTAACATGAACTAGTTATAAAAATGAATAAAAAATTTGAAATATTAATTGAAATTAAAAAAATAATTAACTTCCATATATCTCCCTAGATTTTCAGAAGTGAAACTGACTATAGTATATCTAATTGTTTCAAAAAAACTTGCTTCTTCAGTGGTGGTTATTGGGTTGCTCGCTTTAGTGCAACTAATAATACCAGTGGTCGGGGAAGAGGCGTCACTCATCACTCTAATATAAGCTTTGATTAAAGAAATTTATAATTATTCTATATCATCGATTTTCCATTTAAAAATATATAATATTTTTCTTTATTTCGGAAGTACTTCAAAAATAAAAAACAAAAATGTTATTCGGTTATTTTAGATTTTAAATAAGTACTAAGATCATATTACCTATATTTGTTATTCAAAATAAAGTTAATCCAGAATGGTTATTTTTATAAAGGATTCTATTTATTTAAGACTTTAATATATATTCCAATATATATTTAATATATTATCTAATTTTTACGTGAGCTTTATGTTTTGTACCGTGTAAATATAAAAATTTATAAAAAATAAATTATTGGTGAAGCTGTGATTATATACTTGGCCCGGGTTAAGTGACGTGTTCTCCGGAGGTCGCGGTCATTTTAGCGTTTCCTGGTAGTGAATTATGGCAGTCGAGTATAAAATACATATAGTTCGTTCGAACTTCGAATACGCCCATCAGCAGCAGCTGTCACATTGTTAAACGCCTTGTGCAGTACAAGTCAAACCACGACTGAATATTACGTCGAAGTTAAATCAAACTTGGACGAACTTCAGAAATATAAAATAAAATGCTATCATCGAGATTTGATATAATATATTAAAAGTAGTTTGATACAAATCGCCTTGAAAATCTGATGTTACACAATATTAGTATTAACGTAGTTTAACGAAATTAAATAATATGCATAATTATAATGATATTTTTATAAATTACAATATACCTACTAATATTATTGGGTTTTCAATCGTAAAATTATATTTTGAATAATTTACTGCGCGTGCTTGTCAGAGAACACGTTATTATTAATTATTTATCATATATTGAATTTTCGAATGGAAAAATGTTTTTTTTTTTATATAAAAAATCATTTAAAATTTATATTTATCATTTATTTAAACTAAAAAGTAATGATTTTGACGACTTGACTTGTATCTCAACTAAAATATTATAATTTATGACTCGTTATGTGCATAGTAATTATACAATTAATAACGCCATATATTATATGAGAAGTATTTATACATCATAAATTTAAATTGGCATACTAAAAAAATAATAAATATATTTATTATTTTTGTCGGAATTTTCTGTGCAATTTGAAAAATTCAGCACAAAGGATAGTATTATTATTTTAATATTACTATCTTAGCATTTCGTTAAATTATGATAAAAAATACATTTCTAGATTTATTTAATTTTTTACTCTTAAGATAAAATAATAACATATCAACTTTTATTTTATAGTATTAATTACTGATTATATTATATAATAAAATAATAAATATAATAATATATATATAGGTAGTTAAGCAAAAACAAATGAAATAAAATATATTAAACTGAAAATTGACAGTATATATTACCCTTAAAACAACTCAATTACTGTTCCGCGATTCAAAAGAAGAAATCGAGGCGGGGAAAATAGCTTCAAGGAACTTATATCTCTGAAAAATATAAATGAGTGAGCTGAATCCTGCTAAAATATATAACGAATATAATATACTCGTAGGTACTAGCTGTTAGTAGTTATATAATATAATATAGCATTAATAATAAATATGCCGTATATTAAAAATTATAATAATTGAATTTAGTTTGAATAATAATAAGGTATCTTAAAAAGTCCTAAAACTATATTATGCAAAAATTCTTAAAGTATACGAAAACACAATAAATACAATTTCACATTTAACTTTAAAACATATTTTATTTTGTTTTTTTGTAGGTATACTTCTCTGGTATATGATTTGCTATACATATACATCCAACACGGATGCAATTTATTTAAGTTCCAAATGTTCCAAATCTTGTTTAATATAAAGTGCGACATGTATATTGTGTATGCATGTCGTGTATACCTATTATATACTAATGATTTAAACACTGTTTATAATTATTATTGTTTATTACTGCATTTTGTAAGTGTTTAAAATGTGTAGTAAAAAATATATAAGTATAATAGTAATAAACTATAGGCTGTAATATCAGCAATGAAATCAATGATAAATGTTGAGATCGGCTTTTTCATGCGTATGATATGTATAAGTGCAAAATCATTCGTCTCCTCCAAAAAACGAAAAAAAAATGTTTCAAAGTTTGTGAATTTCAATCCACATTTCTATTGCATATACGTAAGCTATCGAGGGACTGAGCTAGAAAAATTTATATTATTTAATACCGAAACGAGCTATATGCCATAACCGTCCATTATCACTATTATATTTTTAAACGCGCAGCAGATACACGTTTAATATCTATACTTATCTAGAAATAATGCGGTTATATAAAAAAGTGTTATTAAGATAATGATTTAATATTATTTTTATGGTCTCATAGATGGACTTTGAAAATTCCACACGTTTGGTTGTGCCGTGTGCCGCTCGCATTTATAACATGTACCCGTACTCCGTAGGTATATAATATCTACTTAAAAATATATAATGTGCATATCGGTCGTGTGTTTTTTTTTATGGATCCAATACGAGTAATTAACATCTCCGCGTTTCCAGCGGCTAATACTCATAATATTATTACGATAGAGGTGTACGATTAGATTTGTCGACAAAACAATAATAGTTATTTTACTATCGGCGTCTAATTATAAGCGTAAAAATTCTAACGAAAAAACGGGTTTTCGTTTTTTTGCTACACACGCCGAAGTGCAAAAAGTACATAAAAATGATTTCCGATAATATATGATATACCTATAACTACTATAAACCTACAGCTATATGGTCTTTGATTTCGTGACGAGTGGGTGGAGAGAGACGGCGGAAAGACTGTGTATATACATGTACACGTGTATGTATATATAATATTAAAGAAAAATTAATGGACTTACTCGCTGTAAACGATGTCGTAGGATCCGTCCATGCAATATCTAATATTATTATATTTTAATTTATATTGCAGTGATCGGACGCGCGATCGATCTTTTCTTACTACAACATACGTGTATGGTGTGTATATATTATAAACTGCAGAAAAGTATTCACCAACGAGACATTTTAGTCGTGAAAATTACCGTCACCTGCAACGTAGTGTAACTGACGCTATTATTTCAATACCTCAATAGGATCAATGAATACATTTTATTAATTTAGTATTATTGCGTATTACTGTTTAATTTTATGTCTACTGTATAAACTAATAATCCTCATAGGATAACTCTTATTTTAGATAGAGTATACGAAACAAAAAACCACAATACACGATATGATAGAAGTATTTATATAATGCTATAATATGCTTTTGGCGAAAATTATTCGATCTAACGTCATATTAATCTAAAAATAAACGATTAATATTTTTATAAGTTAGTTATGTATAGAATTTTATGCACTCGTATATTAAATTGTCCGTCAATAATAATAGACTTCCAGGCGCCGGGCCAAACAAAGAAATAGGCATACTATCCTCTGAGACACTATATAATATTATAGACTACTAAGCATGTTCACTGTTCCTGCATTATGTAATTATTACTCTCTAAAAAGCTGCACAAGCGTATTAATAATGTGTCGTATTTAGAATTATTTTTAGGGTTTTTCTTAAGGATAGCAGATATCTAAAAACTGTAAGTGCCAAATGGGGTAACAAATATCAACAAAAAAATAATAAAATACAATTTAAACTAAACAGTACCGAACTATCATTTTGTTATTTATAACTTCCATAATGAAAACAAATAATGATTGATGGAATAGTGGTAAAGTTTCACGGACCACTTTTAAAGGAAAATAATGAAAAACTACGACCACTATAACTTGTATTAGGTATATCCTCTACTACCATAATTTTATGTTGAAGCGTTACAAGTCACCTATCCACAACGCCGCGCTACCGTAATCGTACAACCGTAATGCTTTTAAAATTTATTTTGTAAATTTCGTTCCATGTTCCATGCGTTGGCTAATAATAAGAGAAAATAAAATAAAAATATTCGCATTACTTATAATAATATACTATAATAATTTTACACATTTTATTTTCCTGTTCTTAAATTATTATTATTTACTAGGTATAGAAAATCATATTTTACAAAAATTTAAAATTTAATTTAAAATAATAAAAATTAATTAGACTCTAATTCAGACGTACAAATAGTAATATTCATAAATTTATAATGTAGTCGTTGTGTCGTTTAACACTTTTTACAATTTTCGGATATTTATACTACACGATATTGGATATCATAAAAAGTTATTTTATTATCGATCATTATAATCTCAATATACATGTATTTAAAAAATGATCAGTATTTTATGTGTTTACTATAGTATCTCTTAATATTTATATGGTAGTGTATGAATGCACGCTTTATATCCACCATAGGCGTTAAAATAATGTCGCAGCACTAACCAAAAAAAATTTTCTGAAAAATGTCATTATTATTAAAAGTGCCGAATATACTATTAAAAGTTAAAATTAAAAAATTACATTAAAATTTAAAAAGTCAAGATATTCGTTCAAATTCGAGTGTATAATGTAATACACTATTAATAACTATAATATACCTATCATGAAATTCAGAGTAGGTATTCGATACTTACAGCCTTATTGCATATCAAGATAAGATAAGATAAGATATTATATAATAGTACTCGCCAGAAATTGTAGAAATACCCATATAATACAAAAGTCAATAAAAACGATTTAAAATATAGATAATTAAAATTGAAATTAAAATTTTGAGCGTTTATGAAGTATCTATAATATATCTTTTATGATCTTTTATACATTTATTTGTTGTTGTCATGCTTTTCATGATATTTAAATTATTCAAATTTAATGAATACATTATAATGATTAGATATAATTCTATAACAATAAAAGTAGGTAAAACCACAACAAACATATTTTTTAAAACTTATGGTAATTTATTTTTTTATAGGTATATTTATAACTATATACCTACTTGCAGTATTTATTCAATAAATACTTGTAGAAAATCCTTTCATATCTAGTATTTTTTTTAAGTTTATCCAACTTTACACTCATGAATCTATTTTTTTTTCTATAGATACACGTATATACGTTAAATTTTACGGGATAGTATTATTTATTTTCGTGAAATGATTAATTAAAAATATATATTAGCTTAAAAATCTGCTATTGAGTTTATTTCTACGTTTCTTGAGCACGTTCAAATGAGAATTATCTGCGTTATAATTTTTAGTGTTACAAGTACCTAACGTTGAATTATTAGGTGTAGTATACATATACATACATAATCAAGATTTTGCGTCACATTGAAAATGTTTAAGTTGGCGTTAAATCCTTAGTAGGTGGCATAAATACGCTGATATAAATAAACATAATTAAAAAAATAATTATTAATTATATCACACGATTATTATTAAACAGTGGCGAGTGGTGTTGAGTGCGTTTTGAAAAAAAAGCGATGTGTGTAACTACGTACCAATCACCCACACCACTACTGCGGGAATATGAAATCTCATCGTTCGGTTAAAAATATACATTATAAACTTTAGAAAACCATTCTCACATACATATAATATATAAGCGAGTATGATATATTGATATATGATGTACATGTATAATATATATTATATACCTATATCGCCGTTGTACTTGCGATTCTTTTTAAGTCTTGTCTAGACACTCCGACGCGTGTATTTAGAGCAGGCGCGGCCCACTCATATGATAATGATATATTCATATTATATACACATAGACATGTATAGGGTGGTTCGACAAGCATGCTCATCGCCATTTTTCTTCTGAATAAATGAATTTATTCAAATTTTGAATTTTTTTGATTCTTGAAGCATACTAATCACTTAAGGATCATATATATTTTCAAATAGGCACTTAGAAGTTTAAACCATTTCGTCCTCGGGCAATACAGTTTATTTTTTAACAAGAACTCTTATTCATTAAAAATTGATATACGATTTGAATTTTTTCATTTATCTAAATTGCAATTTAAACTAGAACTTTTAGTATAACTCTGTATACTAATTATAATATTATAATCATGGCAATAAGATTGAAACATAGGTTTATATGGGTACTTTGACTTATGACTTTTTGAAAATTAAAGTCATTTATTTGTAAAAATCGTCTGACAATAATAACGCAGTTGGTACCTATTTGACTAAGTATTACGTATATCTTATATTTTTCTAAAGACATATGTTATCCTTAGTACACGTATCAGAAACTACTCGTTTTGATTCTAATACATCAAAATTATCGAAAAAATTATTCGCTTAATAATTTACATCAGCAAAAAAAGTTGGTTTTAATTTGAAAACAAAGAAGTTTATACGATCACAAAACATTACTAAAACATTTAAGTATCTAAAAATATGGTGTATAAACAATTTAAAGAAATCAGAATTTTAATAAGTGTATTATTCCATATTTGAGGATAGGATATAATAGAGGGTTAGCGTGTTTGGTGAATCATCCTATATACACACAACGTATACTATTATAATATACAAAAACAAATCCCCTCCCTCTGTTGGTTAAGTATAATAACATGAAATAATAATATTATTCTTCAACGAGACGGGCCACGACTTTTTATTTTATTTTAATGAGTGCGTCATCGATTGAAATAATAATACACACGAGGATCGAAAAATCCTTGGATGACATTATTCGGTTAGATTTCACGCATGATGATGATTTTTTAATAATCTCGTGCATATACATAATATTATAATAACAAACCACCGTCACGATGCCGCAATATCGTTTATGTATGTAAGTTTATATATTCACTGGTAGTGTTAATAATTCGTTATTACTCATTTAAACACTATACAATAACAATAAATAATAATAATAACAATAATTGTATAAAAGCTAAACTTGCTCGCTGCGGCCACCCATTTTTAATAAATTCTTGTCAAAATTGTCGAGAGAAATGTATTCGATGGAAAATTGTTTTCGTTATACTTATTTGTATATTATACATCATAATGTACTTAGGTACATATCACATTATTATATCTATAATACTGATTTATATACAAGCTTCTGAATGTACTAAGTCACTAATTTTGTATCTATATTATTCGGTTCGAAATTAAGTATATTTTTTGTAGGTGGATGACATACGATTTCATTTGCTACCTAGTATGGGGCTATAATGTGTATAACAAAATAATAATGTATACATCCACTTAGCTTTTGTTGAACAATGATTTTTTACTTCAGATTAACCAAATCAGTAGTTAATAAACATTATAAATGTATTATTATCCTACATTCAATTAATAAAAACGTCTAATCTTCTTGGACATAATGCAAGGTCATTAGTAACTTCTCCGACGTACTGGTTGCAAAACTTGAAAGTTGAGCTTCTTTTGATCCCCTCCCAAACACCCGAAACATAATTTTAATTTCTTTCACACACTTATATTGAATGAATATAATGTATATAATATTATGTATATATTTGTGTAAAATCGCGTTGGTAAATTTGTAATTATCGTCTTATTTTTGGATTGATGTATTGTTTTAACCTTGAGAATTAATTTAAATTAAGAATATTTTGTCCTATCACGAAACGAATGTTGTTTTTTTTTAGTACAAGCAGTGGTATAAATGTATAATGTCATAGTGGTTGGGTGTGGTTGATGAATATGGATTTACTGAGCACAATCCATGGTTTATATTATAATTAGGTAGTTATACTATTAGCAATACCTTATATAACGATTCTCTATAATATAATATGTGTACCAATATTATATATATTTAATGATATAAAATAACAGAGATGAGACAATAAAAATAATTAAAAGCTAATGGTTTTACTCGAAGTTTAACACGTTTTGAGTTTTAAAAAAATAATTATCACAATATCTGGCTGTGCAAAGGATAGGAGAGAATAGCTCTTGTGTGGATGGGCGGAGAATACTCTTTCAATGTTTCGTCTCTGCTTAATGGATTTTGAGTTACCAATCTAGCAATATGAACTTATATACAGATATTATAGATATATGTGAATCCTCCATGATATCTCTTTAACATTGAAAAGCGTCACGGGATTTTGAATTAGTAGCAAATAATAACTATTTAATTTAACATGATTATATGTGAATTATGGATTAATTAAGTGTAATAAATTACGTTTTATTCTGAGTAAAACACACGAGACATGACACAATAAAAATAAAATAATAATCAATACATCGTAACGATGCTATTCGATATGTGACAGAAGTTACAAGTGATTAAAACAATGATCTGATATTGAGACAAATGTTGATACTGGGTGGTATGGTATATATATTTTTAAATTTTTTTTTTATTAAATTAATTACGTAATATTTAATTATAATAGTATATTAAATTAAAGGCTGGAGAAAGCTATTGGGAATAAGAAAAAAATGAAAAAAATATTATAACATATTTTTTTTGTAAGGGGCGGGTTTTGTTAATGTGATATAGTTTCAACGTTTAAATTATTTATTATTGGGTGTCGTTTTGTGAAAATATTTTATGTTTTTAATTATAACATTAGTTATTGTTATTTTTTAATTTTTTTTTTTTTACATTCTTTGACATAATATTTATAAATGATAATATATGTTGTTTTCTCTCGATCTAATGTAACGACGACTCTTATTAATTGCCATGCACAAATCGTAGAATTTCATACATTGTAAGGTTTTGGATTTGTATACGATGAGAATATTTATGAATATTAGTACGCATGAGTGTTTTTGTTTATTATATTAAATAGTTAATAATTAAAATTTATCATGTTATCAATGCCACGATTCGACCACATGTCGTGGCTTTTAACTCCTGAGGCTTCGATTGGAATATAGCCTTGTATTATTTATTCATCACATTTTAATAAATATATAAACAATATTTCACGATGTAATTATGCTGGTTCTGGTCTATATAAGAACACGAACGTCTGATTTGGGCGTAGATTTTGTGTTACTTGTGAACACTGCTGCAACTGCAAATTTTCATTTTACACTCCATCTGTCACTTGTCGTGATTTATAATTATTTTTTTTTTTATGCAAAATCCGCAAATAATTTTTCTGGTTAATCTTACTCGAACATAATAAATATCCATAAAATGTTACTTGTGAATTTTTTCAAAAACATTTTAAGCAGATATTTATTTGTCTAAGCGCATACGTTTTCAGAATTGGCACACACATGTATAGAGGGTGATATTTAGTACACCGTACACGAAAAGTTAACATAAGTGTTAAATGTCTCTATATTTATGTCGTTGTTAAAACAAACAATTTTTTGCCCACTTAATGTTATATGATAAATTATTATTTCGAACGTTATTATTTATTACGGAACGAAGATTATTATATTGACATAAAATATGGTACTTTAAAATTCTCTATAAAAAATCCATTAATGACCTCAAGTTAAAAATAACCGATGTTGAAAAATATGTCCTATAACGTCAACAAACTGCACTTAAATTATAAGATAATAAAATGACTAGAAAAAAAAAGATAAAATGAATTTAAAAACTTTAAAATACAAAACATATGAACGAAATCAATTTGCAAGCAGCGCAACTAATAATTATAGCATAAAATTAACATACGAGTTAGTTATATTATATATAGATGTCGTTATTGTAGTATATTATTTTTAATACGTGATGGATACTATTTACCCATGATCGGCCGGTATTCATGACTTATTAAGCTTTTGAAATTGCATGACGATCCAAAATCGACGCAGAAAAAAATAATAAAATGCTAATTTCAAAAAGTCATCAAAGTCATCAAAGAGTCAATTTAACGAATCTACGTACGTCCTGAAATAAATATTTGATAAATATCGTGCACACGTTCAGGAAACAGAAAATATTAATTTTTCATTGAAAACCGTGCGGCGCTGGAATAAAATACGATGTCCACAAGTGTATTTAATATTTTATTTTCACAATTACACGCCGTATAACATAATAATATGAGTTCGATTGGGTATGCCCTTCGTTGGGTGTGATTGAAATTTCGGGAGGTTTGTGATATTATTATATTGCAGACTTATGAACGAATGAACGCTTACACATTATTTTATAATTTCGCTACCGGTATAGGGCTGGGTGGTTAGTTATACTGCAGCTGTTTGTTTACGGATGGAAATCGGATTTTCGTGCAATGATGATATATTATATATTTATGGCATGATATTATTGTAATTTGATTTCTATGAATTTCGTCTGGACCGTCTAAATTATAAAACGACGAAAACCTATACTTTGCATATCGCATTTTACAAAATATGCGACATTTTAATCAGCGAATTAATATTCGTAACTCGAAATTATTCATGAACAACACTTACACGACTTGTAAGCTGTTAAAAAGTATAGATATACTGTGAATTATAAATTATATAAAAGGGATTCTGTAAAAGGTCGTTTAACTCATTTTCTCAGAAAGTATTAGAAATTAGGAATTTTTTTATGTCATTTGTTATCATTGCAAAACAATATATTTTATTTTTATATTATATTGCTAGTTCTTAAATTTTATTTTTTATTTTTTTTTTAACGAGTGTACATGTTTTTACTTGAATATATTATGTTATATTTTCCTGTGAATTTCATTAGAAAAAAATCGAATTTCAAACGTTTAGTTATTTAGTTATTAGTACTTAAAATTTAAATTTGAGTGACATGGAGCGTAGCACAGACACAAATGTAAATATTTAACCCGAAACATGTTGGTTCGATACTATACCATCATAATGGTACACCCTTTTATGATGCATAAAAAATATTGTTTACGCGGTATTATTGTTGTATTTGTTAGTCATTATAGTTTTTTTAACATTTTACCAATCTCAAAACTACTTTTATAGTTAGTTCATTAGTTGTATGAAGCTTATTATGACTTATATTTATATTTTTATTTTTTATTACAATTAATATAAGATGTTTCATATAATATTACTCTATAATAAAATATGCAAATATTCTGAATCTGAAGTAGGAATTAAACACCGCATATAACATTGACAGTTGTACCTGTATAAGATTATAAAATAATTTTAAACTTCAATATATTTTTAATGCGTAATTGAGAGACTTAACAGTTTATTAACTAATTATTTTCAAAGTTTTATGGTTGTAGTCTGTAAAAAAGCTCTACATATTTGTTTGCATTAATATTTTATTTTGATGTGCAAAAAATAAAGAGCATTCCTTAGAAATAAATTCCAAAAAATCAGAATTTGAATAAATGCATAAAATAAGACAAATTTATGATGAACGTGTTTGGTGAATGGTACTGTACAACGATTTTGTCTTTCAAATTTCGCATTATAACATGTTATACCTATATTATATATTTATATGTATTTATAAATACATAAACCATTTTTTTTTAAATTATTAAAAAAGAAATGTGAAAAATAATTTAAATTTAAAAAGTTCATTAACTGATTTAATGTCAGAATTTGTGAATTTAAAGTGTACCTATTACCATAATCTAGTACTCATATTTATTATGCTAGGCACGAAAAATCCCTTAAAACATTTAGAAAAATGAAATTGGCTTTGAAAAGCTGAATAATATGTAATATATGAGTTTAGTCAGAATATTATACTATGTACAGGGTGATTCTTTTAAGTGGGTACACTAATTATCTCGAAAAGTATTAACTTTTTTTGAATTTTTTTTTTTTTAAACTTCTATGTTTATGTTTTTCTAAAACCGTATAATATTTTAATTTTTTTTACCCTTATATTTATTGGTGAAACCACTATCAACTTTTGATTTTCAAATGGTAACATATAATAAAAATATTATGAATTAATAATCCCATTTTTATTGTAAATTTACGCGTTAAAAATTTTATTTTTCGTTGATTGGTTCGCGAGATACAACTCCTCAAAGTATTGGTGGTTGAAGCCGTTGAAGGAGGTGTTATAGTCGGTAAATGCAGCATTGTTTATACATCATGTCTTCATTTGTAAAGTCCAGGAGCTATAATTGATAAATTCGATACCGTACGACCTAATAAGTATCAGTATTGATAACTGTTGTACTTTGTACCTGATTAATTGAATGTCTTATTAAACCTATATATATATATATATATTAAATGTATATATAATATGCTAATTTGACCATAAAATCTACGTTTTGTTGAACTTGGCTGTTCGCATCGAATCCCCTCCATTGTTTTCATTACATGACAATATTATGACATCATTACGACGCATATACCTATTATTACCGTACAATGATAATAATATTACCAAAACTTTGGCGATACCTTTATCATTATTTATGACAATAATATCATTGATTAAAATATATGATATTAATTAATTAATGATAAATGATAATATCAATAGAAAACCTCGTGGAAAACCAATCAGTATCAGTTGTGATAAACTGGAACTTAAGTTCAAAGTAAAAAGTAAATTGTAATTTGTAATTATTTTAAACCATGTGGCCAGCTGCATAGTGCTTATTAGTTATTACTTAAATAATTAAATATTAAATGATTTAAATGTATGATGTAATTAGTAATTAAACTAATTATTGTATGTTTTATACGTTATACCGTTAAGTATACTAACAGTTTAAATTTCTTTAATAACATAATAATATACTGAAGTACTTAACGCAATAGTTTTTGAATAATTAAGTTTGTCGAAAAATTTCCATTGATGACATCGTAATTTGTGATCTATATTATTAAGTGTGGCGTAAATTTGATAATACCTACCACTTGGAAAGCACAACATTTGTACATACAATTTATTGGTAAGTTTTTTTTAAATAAATAAAATGTATAGGTAGAAAAATAAATTTGATTAATACATTAATTTGTGCATGCAATATACAATATTACATATTAACAGTTTTTAATTAAATTTTATTTTCAGTTTAATCAGTTTTGTTCATTCAGTTACACCACCAAATGTTATTCAACATTTGATAACACAAAAGTTGTTTTATTCTAAAAATTATTAGCTGACACCATAGCACAAACCTAATACAACATAATATATTATTAACCCTATTATTACTTATTACCATCTACTCGGACACAACAAGATGGCTGCGAGGTGCCTATCTATTTATACCTACAATATACTTAAAAATATAATGTTCTCTGTTCAGAAGTACTTTTAATTTGCATTTATTCAAATTTTGCATTCTGGCATAGTAATTATTATTAAGAACTAACATTATCCGTATTTACTACAAAAATACTTAGTCAGATGGTTTGAAAGATAAATAATGAAATCACATAACTTTCTACCTCCAAATTTGCAAATGAGAACGATGATAAATCAAAATATTGTTTCCAATATATAATTTTGATAGTTGAAGATACTATAAAATTAATTAAGTATGTAAACATATTTTTTACTGTTAAATTATTTGGTTATATTTATCCTTTCTTAACTTATTAGATATTCAACTACTCAAGTTAATTTCAAAGAAGTTAAAAAATCAAGTCTGACAATATGTATTCCAGAAGAAAACTAATTCCAATAATATAGTAAACTAAAAATATGTTAAATGAACATTTTAGATACTAATGTATTTTTTTTTTAATTTTAACAAATATTATACAATCAAGTTAATTAGCTAACAACATCAAATCAATCATAAATGTGTGGTAAATTGTACGTTTCTTTAAAAATTAAAAAACAAAAAATCATAGATTGTTCACCTTTATTATTATATATGGAATTATAAAATATTATCCTTAAATAACCACTTTGTATAATATTAGGTAGGTATGTCTTAATCCTAATGTTTAGGTATCATAAAAATATTTTTATTTTAAACTATGTATAATATTGTATATTGTATTTAATGTTTTGCAACTGAATAGTTCCTTCTGTTTGATTGGTGTTGTTAGCTATTTAGGTATTACCACCTACTAAATCAAAATAAATATTATTAGTCCCACTTTTAAATTTTACTGTATTTTTTTAGTTAGGGGTTAAGTTGAGTTTGCTTCTATTTATTGAATACATGTTATGATCTTAACTCATATTTTGCATTTTTGCATTACGAATATTTTGATTTGACTGTATGATTTAAATTGGAATAGACTTATCATAGTCCTGAGCTTTTAAATTATGGTACAATTTTAAAGGGCATTTGTCTAGCAGGGACTCTATCAAATTTTATAAATATTCACCACAGATACCTGTGCATTTATTTAATAGTAGTAGTAATAAAGTCAATCAATTTCACTTCTACTCCTTTATTACTTACCTATTAATTATTATAGTTATTACTTATTACATACTTCTCAATTTAAGCCAATAACTATAATGTATTATAATAATGTTGCCATGTAGCACGAATTAAGATGTATCTCAATTCGTGCCATGTAGGAACGCCTAATTGCGATAATTGAAACAGAATTTTTATATCGTTGCAATAGTCAATTATGGTGAACTGTGTATTAGATTCTGAACAAAGTGAAGAATGTATTTTTAAATGGATTCTTATTTGATTTTATGATCCTAAAAAAATATATCTTAATAATATTAATGATGAAATGTATTTCATACCTAATATGTACATTGTACAATGTATATTTACATATCTTAATACTGTGGTGGATCACTTCTAGTAAATTGGTAGATAACCTGCTATACAAATGCCTTTTATAGTGATTCATAATAATAGTAATATAAAATGGGGTGATTTCAGTCATGATATATTGAAATAGGTAAGCTGTTTTCCTGTATATTACCTTATTGTTTTTAATAATATTCATAATTATATTATTAAAATAATCTTAAAATAAAACATTATATAAATTTAAACTTGAAATATTCAGCTATTCGTTGTCTTTCACTTTTAAATAATTTGAAATTATTTACCTAAGTGGTTTGTAATATTATAAATATAATATTGGGTAATATGTAGGATTTGCAAATTTGAATTAAGTAAAATAAGTGAAAAAAAGTTGTACAATTAGTATGCATTTAAAAAATACAGTATGCTAGATGTTAACTTATAGTTAGGTACTATTTTATGTATATTTAAAATTAAAATTATTGACTTGTTACAGTTATCTCAAAACTAATGTGAAATAGTTAAAAAAAAAAAAATAATTATAATAAACCTATGAAAAGGTAAATTATAAAAATAAGACATGTCAGTTATATGTATGTATGTCTACTATACAAGTTAAAGTAAAATTTAAAATTAATATTGTATTGTAAAAATATAGTTAATAAAATAATGTTAAATTGTGAAAATAATATTTTCAATATGGCTGAAGTCACCTCATGTTATATGAATTTAATTACATTTTTAGATTTCTATTAGTTGTATCATAAGGTGTATAAAATAATTTCTTAGGTAGCTTTATGTGCGCCTCTGAAGAGATTTTACAAATGAGTAATGAGACCCTTCAATTTGTCATACACCATCTGAAATTTAATTCAGCATACAGGTATTATATTATGTTATTAAAAAAAAAAAAATGTATCATTTACTATGTAATTATTTATAAGTTTATTATTTACTAAGTTTTATAGCTATTAAGTATGTTGTATATACTTATATATCGTTCAAACTACAAGATAAATATAAAATTATTTTGTTCAAATTGTATTATGGACAATTTTATAAGATCTCAAACACAATAATTTATTTTTAATAGATTTTGATGTTTATTATACCTAGTATATATTTTTTATGTAAATGTATGTATATATGTACATTGTACATATATATTATATATATTATAAAATAGGTACCTATTGATTTTTATTATATTTTTTTGTTATTCATTGTTTTTACTATGTGTACATATGTGTGAATATGTAGGTATGTAGATAATTTTAAATAGGTATACATATATTCCAAAGGTGTATTAAAATAATAAAATGTTATGATTGTAGGTTATAGTTTATTAATAAAATCATAAATTATTGTATTAATAAATTGTTCATCTTATTCAAGTTATCATTAATTATATACTTATATCTTACGAAAATACCAAAACCAATATACCATTGTGATGGAAACTATCAAAACTATTTGATGTTAAGTTTCCTTTTCATTTAAAGAGTTCGAATTAATCGAATTCCTTTTTTTTAGAAATAAAAAATTTTGTTATCATTTGAAATTCGAATTAAGACCCTTATCATATTTATTTTAGTCATATTTTTAGTTAAAAAAAGGTAATTAATTAATTTAAAATTATAATATCTATTAATTGCTATTCTATAATCTATTCCATTTTTTACTATTATCATACAACATTAATAATATCATTCACAATATCACAGAACAATATTATTGAAGATAATAATTGATAGTTGATAGAACTATCATAAATTCGTGACAATTGCGCATTATTATCACCTAAATATAAGTATTTAATATATTTTACTTTCTGCATAATATTATAATCATATAACCATTAACCAGTCACGGACTTATCAAGGTATACCTTAATCATTAGTGGTTATAAGATATAATTATGTGGTGTCGTGGTGGTACCATTTTAATTATACTCTATGATTTTAATTTTTAAATAATTATCTGTGAAATTGTGATTAAAATAAATTGTCATAATATATTTCCAGTTTTTCATTTATCATTCTTGGGTAATTTGGTATGTCCAATTAGTCGATAAGTTGATAAATAATTAGGATTTAAAGTACAATGGTAATCATTAATTAATTGTTATTTATTTTGATACCTATTAACCTATTGGGTTCAACGATATCAAATTTATGACTAGCTCCTGGTCTTTACAATATTATTGAAAACATTTTGAAAACCACCAATACTTTGAGGAGTTGTATCTCGCGAACCAATCGACGAAAAATAAAAATTTTAACGCGTAAATTTACAATAAAAATGGGATTATTAATCATAATATTTTTATTATATGTTACCATTTGAAAATCAAAAGTTGATAGTGGTTTCACCAATAAATATAAGGATAAAAAAAATTAAAATATTATACGGTTTTAGAAAAACATAAACATAGAAGTTTAAAAAAAAAAAAATTCAAAAAAAGTTAATACTTTTCGAGATAATTAGTGTACCCACTTAAAAGAATCACCCTGTATATATATATTTTTAATTGATTTTTATTTTGCTTCAACGACTTGGCTGTTGGCGTTACAAACATTTTATTATTATTGAACACGATTTCTCGCGGCCGTTTGAAATTTTATTCTATTTTTTAGCATAGGTACTGTATAGGTATACATTATAATAATAATTTAAACCGTACCGTTGCAAGGAAAACTACATTCGATGGTATCAAAGTGCTATGTTAAATATTCTATACTGAATTCAAAGAATGTTAGAAAAAGGTCTGCCAGTAAATTCAATCAAAACACGTATTTTATTAAAATAAGAAATACTACCTTGTATAGGATACCGGGAAATTTGTTTACGAGTTATAAGACACGAAGGGGGGCTGTATTTATAATTCTCAGAAATTTTGTTAGTGTAATTTTTAATTATTCATATTTGTGACTGCATTTGTGAGTAATAATAAATGTGCATAGTACCTATATATGTATTATACTTAATATTTTTTTTTTTACTTGCAGCCTGCTGTGATATATTATAATTCTTTTATGGTACTTAAGTATTTATATAAATTGCACTACAAACGTTTTGATTTTGGATTTACTACGTGGGTAAATTTTATAGGTGAAATATGTCGATTATACATATATAGATATTTTCTCAAATTTTCCGACTTACAAAACGTGAATTGAGAAGGAAGTTGATAAATATTTTGTTCTTATTTCTTGCATATATATTTCTAAATGGTATTATTGATTTCCCAGTATTAGTTTCAATGATTGCTTTAATATAACTTTAATCACGTGGTTCACGATTCACAAATCTATTCCATGTTATATTTTACAATAATCACTATAATTCCTCATATTTTTCTCCGGAGCTCATTAGCGAACAAAATTGCTTACAATATTGATTTTTTTGTTATGACAAGAAACATTTTCAAGCACAATATTTATTTAGCTGTAGGTTTTGTCGTAAATCGATTACTATTATTATTATAAAATACTTTTTAAATATTTATATTTACATATTTTCGTCACAATTTTCTCCAGGTCAGTCTTAAATTAGTGCAATTATTTTCTTTTTATCAAAGTGTCTTTACTTAATAAAATATTAAACAATAAATCAATATATTTTTAATAAATAAATATTCAAGGAATTTACTTTATTTATTAAATGAAAAATTTTGATTTACATGTTCCACCTGTCATTGATGTTAATAGTGAAGAGGGATGGGCGTAAGATATTTTTCATTTTAAAAATATGTTTATTAAAATTAACAGAATTTATTTTTTAATACTTAATAAAACATTGCACTGATATATTTTGTATAATATTACAACTCAAAAATATTCTTTAAGTTTCATTACTCAACTTTACGCTGTCACATTAATGCCAATCGAAGTTATTTTCGTGTATAACAAATCTTTTTTTTTAAAAATGGTATATTTCCAAATAAACAGAATTCTTTATTTTTACTCCCACTTTCAAATAAGGTAATAAAATCGAAATTGCCCTAATTATTTACTATGTCCCATATAAAAATTATCAATTGCTCCTAAACTATTTTCAAAAATGGTAAATAATATAATATAACATATTTATGTAGACAATTGTTTTTCTAATACTCAATATGGTTGTTTTAAACATAACATTTTAACAGTAAAATATTTATCGATTTATGTATATTTAAACATTCAATTTTATAATATTTAATATGTGATAAAAAATTGGTGTTATTTATATACAGAGTACAGAAATAGATAATCATTTGATAGAGTTGATTATACTCTGTTGATAAATAAATTAAAAGTTAATAAATTCGCTGATTCACTTACAGTTCGTGGTTTCGTTTAATTCAGATCAGTTCGTACGTAGATAATTATGGAAACTACCTTGTTAAACAAATCCACGCCCCTTCTAGTGTTCTTCAAAAAGACAATTTTTCTCTCATTTTTTTTTTTCAATTGATTAGTTATTTTCTATAATTAATTTCACTTTCGAATATTTAATTATTACCCAAATGATACAAAAATTCATAAAAATATCAGTCATTAGATGCCAAGATGGTGCTATTAAACTGCAGCTTAATTTAAATAATATTTATAAATGGTGTCAAGAGAAAAATTTATATTTAAATTTAAATACATTTTCTACAATAACTATTTTTAAATTCGAGATGGGAGAGGGAGCCATTAAATTTAATTATTCTCCAGAAAATAATAATTTGTTAAAAGTAACAAAAGTACATGATTTCGAGGTAAAATTTCATTCAAAACTTTATTTCAATGATCACTTGAATTTTATTAGAAATAATGTAAACTTTAAGTCAGCATTTTCCTCATTTAAAATTAATACATTTATATAAAATTATTATTATTATTGATGGGAAAATTTTTAAAATTGATTTAACAAATTGTTGCAATAAAAATACATTTTATATGTATATGTATATAAAAATAAAAATGCTATCACGAATAATTATATGTTGAATTCACTGACGAATGTATTTATGTCTGAGGCTTACATCACATAAAATATTGATTTTTTTTTTAACAACTTCTTAAGAGTATTATAGTATAAGTATCAAAACATGTGTTTAAATTAACATCATTTTTATTCAATTGAACTCATATAGTATATTCTGTCTTTTTATTAACTATATATTACCAATATATTATATACTGTTTTGTCGTCATGTTGTGTGATTATTTAAAAAGACACATAATATTTTTTGTAATTAAATATTTTTTTTTTTATAATAAAATGTCAAATAATGACGTGCAGAAAATCGTATTTATTATACACGATACGTTGGATTCCATACGACAGTGAAAGACTGAAATAAAGTTTAGACATATTTTTATGGTCCCGTAGGGAGGAATTTTCTATATTATTATACAGTGAACGCTAACCTAACCGTCCCGCCGGTTTGAATGATGATATTAAATTTTTACTCATAAAAACACGTTTGGCATTTTTTTTCGCTTTAACACTTTAAATGTTATAAATTCAAACAAAATGTAAACGAATAAAGTCTACTGCAACGGCCATGTTGTATAATATAATTATAAAAAAAATTACCATGTTTTTCTCTTCAACATTTTAGAAACGTAAACAAAGTTGTATTTGACCAACATTTAGTCACTCCTAACATACTATAAACCCTTTTATTACCAACCTCCTTAAACTAGACAATGATATTAAGATTATTCTCCTTACATACACAAAGTACATAATTAGGAGAATTAGCTACACAACAATAATATTATGATAAATCGAGTAATCGATAGGTACATGAATTAAATACGAACGTGTATGTGTCCAAGTGTACAAGCGGTGTACAACCCTTATTAGAGACTTAGTCACGTTTTTTTTTTTTTTTAGTTCACGTTAGATCTATAAACGTATTATACATTATAACTACACCGCAGTAGTGCAAAAAGTAAAAAAAAAATCAGACTAGGTCGAATGATAAGAATGAAAACCCAATATAATAATTATAATACGAGGAAATTATACAATTTTTGAAAGCTCACTTTTCGAACACTCTAAATTTTCGGTCCATAAACGTATATTTTAATGTACCTAATGCACTAAACTATATAGTTCTAAATTATACAATTTAAAATAAATGTAGTAACCATTATTTTTTATCATTAGCTAATGGTTATATGCATCTAAATTATATAGGTACTATAATATTTTTAAATACGGGATTATAACTGTGAATTTCTTTTGAATAGAACAGTTATAAAATCTTACACAAAAAATTATTATTATATGTACTGTTAGCTAACAGGCGGACGGTGATTTATATAACAGAGGTATTAAATGTTCTAAACTTATGTAAGATTATATGTATTTCAGGTTATAAAAATCTAAAATTTTTAATAGTGTGAACTGGAAACCTTTACATAGGGCTATTTGTTTTGTACAACACTCAATATCTAATCCATTAACCCAATCCTTATTGATCTTCTTTGTCCAAAACTAATAGCTATTCATTTGAATTGTAATTTTTTTTTACAATTTTGAGCAAGACGTGCCCTTAATTTTTAATTAGATATTACATGAATTGTTTGTTTCGTGTTAAAAGAAAAGTAATACATGGCATCACTCTTATTAAAAAAAAAAAAAAAAAATACATCTCCCCTCCTAATTTTGCAGTTATGACAACCCAAAGTTTTATTAACAACCAAAAAAGGTTCTCTGCCGTCTATAGTATTATAATATACTATAGATATAGCTACTTTTCAAGTTTATGTCATGCGATAATCGTAATAAGTACGTAATATGACGTATGTTTATCTTTGTATAAACGTTAAATTGTTAATCGTCTCTTTTCGTTGTCGTTGTATTATATTTATTTATTATATTTTAGAAATATTGTTTACACTGTGTCGATCGGTATAAACTATTATTATTTTCATAAACGGGTTAGATCGTTTAGGTTCACACAAATTTTTTTCTCCCAAAACCGTAAAACACGCGCGCGCCGCTGCCGGACCATGCACAACTACCGACGGGTGTTTTATAACGCACACGTGTACGTTGTATATACGAGCACCCGAGTTTTACGGCTGACCCGATAAAAACACTAAATGGACAGACATACGTAAATGCGTTTATATATTCGCGTGTGCGCCCGATTATATTTCGCTTTTAAATCGAACTGGGTTTGTATTATACGGAGAAAAACCCAATTTTTCGTCGTAAAACTGGAAATCGAAATCGGTTTTATTTACTTTCGGGTCCGTCGTATTCACCGCCGCCGCCACTGCCACTGTCGAAGAGGTGGTCTCTTGCAAAGTTTTATTACCCCGAGCACGGCAAGCGGCAGTCGTTTATATGTTCATCGTCATCGTCATCGTCATATAATATTATTATACAGTTTATACGATATTATATATTATTATTATTGCGCAAAATCGTCACACTCGCCATTGCAAAAACGTTAAATACATCACATTATACAATATTATATTAATATATATTATTATACGATAATTAAATACTATAAGTATTACGGTTATAAATATACTTCGTAGTCATTAGTCATTAGAAGGACTTTGAATTGAATGCGTTAACAACTTTAACGAATGTATCATAAGTATACGGAATAATCGTACCTAATTTTAAATCGAAGTTATTCTTAATAAAGTGCGATGTGAGTATAGAACTTGCGTAAGATATTTTGTTAAACGGAGATTTTGCACGATTTCAACGAACATTTCAGTATAAAATGTATTTAAAGTTTAGACAAAACTTAACTAAGTAAGATTGATGAATCGGTATGGATATAATATGGCTCTACCAAATTGAATTTTGAAAGTTTAAAATAATGTTAATATTATATTCAATAAAATAAATTATTTTAATTGTATTTGGCATATTTTTATATTGTTATTTATTATTAGTATTATATGATATGATTTAATTTTAATTTTTGAATAAGATATATTATATTGCAGTAAATTATAATTATACATTAAGCCTAGTTGTGAATTAGTGATACTGAATGAGATAAGTGCGAGTTATTGACAAATTATGCAATAGATCAGAAATCTATACGTGGGTGCGAAAATTGTGGATATCAGACAAGAACGTGTAAATGCCGTATCCGCAACATCAGTGAAGTACCTATGCATCTGCACCTTACAGTATATAGTGTGTGTAGGTTGTTGCGTCGTGCAGGCTTTTAATCCTTTTAGGCATGGAAGCGAATCTGTACGCTTAATGTGAAAAAAATGTCAAAATATATACCTGTTAACAGGCAGCACTATATATATATATTATATATAAGTATATAATATAAATCTGTTACACGAATAACACGATTTAAATGTATTTTATACTAGCTATGTCAACATAATAATATTATGTACATTGTACAGCTGCAGACTGCAGTACAGTAGTCGGAATATAGAATATCAATAAACAAATACTTTATTAAAACGAGTCCGACGCGATTCAAGCAGTGATTTTCGTATTGATATCGATGAATACGATTTGAAAATATAATTGGACTTTTTGTATTCGCTTGCATGTAGTAGATGCGCGCAGCTATTATATTATTATTTCAATTACTTCATAATATTCGATTCATCGGAATGGTATAAGTATATTATAATATATAAGCACAGTACAAGTAAAATATTACAGCTGCAGACGACTATACAAGTTTTTGTCACCAGTGATCATTGTTTAACACAATGAGGAAGACTAAATGGCTAAATGGTCTCAGAATCATGTATGTAATATTTTGTAATAGATTTGACAAATACAATTAACAAAAGTTGCAATAAACATTAAATCAATGCGTTGCATAATATAATATATTACTGGCACTTATTGTTAACATTAAATATTGTGCAGATTCTATCTAACGTTTAACTTTTCATTGCACGATTTATTGGTACACGCAGGCCTCAACCAGTTTCTATCGTCTTCGCTCCGACGATGTAGGTAAAACATAGATTTATGTCATGGACCGCTCAAAGGACGCCGAGTCTTTTGAGACGGATTCATGCCTTTTGTGAGCGTATTCTACGGATAAAAACATTTTGGCTTGCTACTTTTGATCACGTTTAGTCTCGACAAGTATGAAATTTCAAATTCATAGTTTGCGCGCCTGTTAAATATGTAATTTTGTGTTTGTCTACTCATGAATAGGTAGATAACATACTTGATAGATCATCTATGGGGCTTGGCTGAACAATAACCTTCCAGCAAAATATTATGTTATAAGATGTTCAGTCAATAAGTCTCCGTATCATCCCCAAAGTCCATTGCAGTTTGTTTTAAATGTATCTTTTCGTTCGGCCATATAAAGCTTAAATGTTAAATCACTAAAAAAAACTGCCAATAAGCAGTATGTTTATTGTATGCTTACCGTATTAATAGTAGTTAGTGGTGGTGGTAATCCCCTAAGGAATTTATGATATTTCCATCTATATATTTTTCTTGAACATAAAAGTATGTTATTTATATTTTGTTTTTAAGTACACATCGCACAAAAGTGATTTTATTTGGGTTGGTTTATTTATATTTATTTTCTAGTATTTTTCAGGAACTGATGCGATTATTCTTTACAATTATTACACCACCCAAACGTTATTCATAAGTACTCCACTGATAACACGTGTTTTGAATATTCTGTATAATATAATAATATGTATTTAAATGTTTCTTTTTTATTTTGACGATTCTTGTGAGACAATTTGAAAAACACCATTCTCCGATGCAGGATATCATAACAAATTTTACTCGACCTCGCTCTAATATACTATATTATATACTAAATCGTAAAACGTCCGATAGTTTTTCTTATTGCTCATTCGCTTTGCATTGTAAAAATCAAAGTTTTTAGTTTGATACGCTTTCTGGTATTATGTACATGACTTGTATAAATGCATAAACATAATACATAATATCTCCCTCTCCATTGTCCGTGGTCGTTATCGGTTTATGGCTGTAAAAATACGATTTTAAGCGAGCAATGTTTACACCATAAATAATTTAGATCTGTGAGACAGAATGCAATCTGCAGAGCAAGTATTTCGAAACAACTCCAAAAACACAAAAATAAAATCTTACATTTAATCGTTTTACAAATACATATTATTACGCTAAATATATATATAGGTACAAACGCTTACAGACACTGTAGATATAATTTATGTTTTGTTTTACATTTTTATATGAAGGATTATAAAAAAGAGTCAATCATTAGTGATACTATCATTTATGAAATTAACGGGTAACGCAGGTAATCATAACGCGTTGATTAATGAAATAATTAATCATGGCGATCTCATTTCAATTCTTATTTGAATAATAATTAATATGATAACATTAATTTCTCGGTTTTTATACTAATTGTGCACTTCCCCGCAATTCGTCACCGTCAAAAACTATTCTGTTTCAAACAAAAATAGTTATAGTAACTAGGCAAGTGTATATAGGTTCGAGATAGTAGGACGTTTGTTTTTTACGTAAGAAAATGTTTGACACCACAACTCAAACGTCTGAACGCAAAGAAAATTACGTAAACATTTTTTTTGCGATGTACACGCGTAGATAATCCGCCGTTAGTTGATTGGCGTGAGTTAGAGGGGAAAAAATAGACGGCAAATCGACCGTTTAAGTCGTTCACGGAAAACGATCTGAACTCGTTTCCGTTAAATATATAATGTAACGCACGGCGTTGGACTATGTATTGTCTGCAAGGATAAAAAAAAAAAATCACACATAGATTATAATAATAAACGTCTGCGTTGCAGTGCAGTTATGTACATTACGACTCTATGCACTTTATAATAATGTGTAGGTATAACCTATAATATTATTGGTTAAAAAAAAATATATGTATATAGATAGATAAATTCAGCTGATTTCGTTTTGGTCGGGACCCGCCCGATAAATAGACATATTATTATATAATATATTATAATGCAAGCATATTGCATATCGGCGGGTGTTATACGTGCGAGTGTATCGAGTATTCACGCGGGTATATAATATCGTGATATTGCGCGCGTTCGTGGTTTTTTTAGTGCGATTTTCGTAATGCATTTTAAAAAATAATGATTTACCGCATTCGACGACGTTTCTATACTTTGTTCTATGTCCCACATATTAAATATATATATATATATACCTACAGGCTATAATAAATTCATCAGCTAATGTTACGTTTTATCGTTCTTAATGTATTCTTACATATATAATATGAATATAATATGATATATACGTATTATATACGAAGTGAGACTGCATGCGCATGCAATAAACTATTTTTATGACGTTAAATACATTACACCTTTATGAAATTCGTTACAGAACGTTTTGCGGTAGTTTCGGTTTTTTTTTCGATTTACTTAAAAAAAGAAAATTTTCTAAGTTACACTATACTGCAGACTAACGAAATTGTTTCCACACATTTTTGTCGTAAACGTCCGACAAATAAACTGGGAACCACTTAAATTGTGGTTTTCTGATTAAATTCGATAAAATCAAACAGATATAACAATATAACATGCATCTGGGAAAATAAAACCCGGTATTCAATGGAAAAATAGTGCAGTTTTTATTTTATTAAAGGCAATAATACTTTTCATCTGATGTACACTGCAGTTCGATTTGGAATTGCAGAGAACCGCATTCTTATAACCACGGTGAAAAAAAATTGTCTGTGCCTATTACTGGTTAACCGTGCTGCAGTTAGTTTAAGATTCTATAGGTACAAATCGCATATGTGTGTGGTATAGAAAACATATACGATGGAAATAATTAGGAACGTCTATTAACTTTACTATTGTAAAATACGTTTGGTGTGCGTCACGCGTATTAGTTTTGATTTCAAAAAGAAATAAAATTCGTTATAATGTGATATTGCACTTAATGTGATATTTACAATGATTGCTGCAGATAATAATAGTATAAATGCTTACAATAAAATAAGACGAGAAATTCAACGTGTAATAATAACTTAAATACATGTTTTACCACTAATGTTTATATGGCTCGTCGTAGATACGTTTTTAATATTGTTAACGCAGTATAGTTTTAATTTTCTTCTAAATGCAATTTTTAATTATTTTATAATATTATGTAAAATGCGATACGATATACCATATTGTATAGTATCGGTCTATGTAGGTTAAGCGGAAAGAATACTAACGATGTTCCCCCTCAGTTGTAATACGACCACACGAAAATAATGTATAGTATCGGTCTACAAAATAGTTTTTAAAAGTAAATTAAAAAATGTATAGGTATACATTTACTATGAAAAGCATTTTGAACATAGGTAGGTATTTAATAAAATATGTCGTTGGTTGTATCTTATGGACATTTGTGACGAGTTTTACATTCTACCGTTGCTGAACATAATATTAAATAATTTATTTCTGATGATAGCATAGGACTTAAATGAAGTCTTGGAATTCGCTTGTCTGAGAAAATGATAATAATATTATTTATTTATTTTTTGTACCTATTCGTAACACGATTGAATCATAACAATAGTTAATACACAAGCGCAGATGGCTACAATTGCCTTTTTCTTTTATAAACATTGAGGTACACGAGATCGAGTTTATACCTACCATTGATTGTTTTCTTCTAGTCTTGGAATAATAAAAAAAAAAGTTAAAAAAATTGTTTCTTTAATTAACGTTTCTATCGCATTTTGTCGTCTTTAATTAATAAGTTAAAGTGGATAATCTAATGTGACGTGTGAAAAATATATGAAAAAAAATTCGTTCCACAGTGCCGGTGTGCGTGTGCGGACAGTGCAACGCGGCGGAGTATTCAATTACCACATAATCGCTTTGGGTAGTCTATATCGGACGAAGCGAGGGGTCAGGGAAAATTATGAACGGTTAGTGTAGGGTTACACGGAGTACAGTGAAAAATGCAAGAAAAAAATTTATCGTGGGTCCTATATACCTATATAATAGTATACGCGTTGTAATAATATATGCGATATATTTATAAGTACGATCTATTATTATACGTAGATAACGAGCGATTTAAGGTGCCGTCACAGCTGCGTGTACACGGTATTATAAGCATACGAAATATTGCAGGCAAAGAATTTAAGGATATTTGTTTTTAGTTCAGTGCGCCGACAAAATAGATGTAATAAACTGTACGTTATTAAAAACTAGAAAACTCACTCTAATTTCCTCGGCAAATTAAGCATAAATAAGTATTATACATATTATATACATTATACACATTATACACACATAGTAAGTAGAATTCTGCTTGAGTAGGTAATAAAATATACGAACAATCCAAGTCTTTTAGCTAAAATACTGATTCAATTAAAATGTGAGTACAATGACTCAGAAAATAGTATATATACGTTACGGTGTTTTTAGAAACATTTTTATGATTTTAGAATTCAAACGAATGTTTTAGCCAACATATACTTTTATAGCACGTCGTGGTTTCTGTACGATTGCGAGCTGGGCATGTTTTGCTATCACATCTTTAGTTTATCGTTTAAAGAGTGCTACAAAACGTTAACTCAATAGGCGACGATTTCTTTTTTTTCATTCCTGAAAATTGCGAAAAAAAAACAGAAAAACATAGTTCATGTCGTTTACAACGAACTCGTATTATACTGTAGACACTCATTATCGACATTGATTTTAATTATTGTTCTATAGTTGTGATTGAATTCAGAAAATAATAAACAATGACTACCTATATTAGAAATAACTCGACATTTTGATCGATTATTATAGAAGCCAACTTTAGAATCGCGACCGTTTCAAAAATAATTATTTGGTTTCCATAAAAACTAAATATAATACTACGATTATTATTGTTATATACTACTTTGCTCCGGGCCGGTGAACGAAATCAAATAGGAACGTTCATCGACTAATCTGTGTAAATCTTGTCAGTACTGGTAAAACTTTTTTTTTTTTTGCTACAACGCTATTTTAAAGGTTCATCAGACTCTGTATGAAATGTGACCTATTTTAATGTATTGATCCAGTATTATATATAATTTTATTTATTTATAAATTATATAAATAGCTTTAAATTTTGTGTAAGTAAACAAACTCCCGTAGTGTTACCTATATAGTAGAAGAGTAGTAAGCAATCGCGGTAATGCAATTCGTTTCAGTATTCCGTCATAAAAGTTTTCGTTAGTTATTAATGAGAAATACGCGATTATAATAATTTTAAATTTATAACATAGTTATTTCTATGTAGGTAATGTTTTATAAATATATAAACAGATATTTTTAAAAAACATCGTTAATGTTTGTTGATAACTTATGATAACCGATACGCTATCAGAAATAAGTATGTTTACAGGCTTAAAAAAACAAAAGTTTTATGATTTATGATTTAGTCATTTTTAATCATCAGAAATGTACGTTTAAGTCATGACCTTTGAGAGATCGTGAACGGTTAGGATGCCCGAGTATTATTATAAATGTTTAAAATATTTTACCAAATAGAATTTGTGTGCAAACAATTTTTTTTATAAAATATGTTTTTAACAAAATCAGGTCAATAAATATTGATTCGTGTAAATTTCCAACATAGTTCGTGTACTATATAATATAAGTTCTTCAACAGCACTATTTTTTAAAAATTAATGTTAAAAATATTTAATTAAAAAGTTTTAAAAATCATTCTGACATATCCGTCTGTATTTAAAACAGGTAAAAAAATGATAAAGTTTCATCATAACTAGTTTTATGGCTTACTATAACATTATTATTAATTTAGTAGGAAGTTTACGATTACCACGGTACATTGTGCTGTGAAGGTTATATAGTTAATTGTTTTATCACTTCAAATTCAAAAAAAAAAAAAAATAGTACTACAATTTGTTTCTTGAAAATATTTTATAAAAATGAAAACATATATATATATATATATATATGAATACCTGCATACACGCATAGCTTTGTGTGTGTACGCAAGTAGACTTCATAGGCACAATCGGTACAGAGTTCGTTGAACCCGAGGGGGATGAATAACAATTTTTTTCCCACTTCCTTTTTAACGTTTCCTTCCTCCTGTGGAATTATGAATTCTGAAAATTGAAAGGGACTATTACGTGCCCCCCGTCACAAATTGTGGATATTGTGCAAACAATCTTCTTTTAACAACAGCACACACACACACACACACACACACACACACACACACACACACACACATACACTGCAGAACACCATAGAAGAACCGAATGTCGCATCCTCGTGAGGGTTCGTCCGGTATAAAGGGGATCGGATTCGGGTAGGCATAACACGGTCGTTTATGAATATTTCAGTCGTTTCGCGCTCTACAACACTTTTCACGACTCGGGTGAGATGTTCAAAGAAACGCTAAAGAGTGAGGTTAAACCATAATACCATATTTCCATATATGTATATATATATATTACATATATCGTACACGTCCGAATGTCGATTGTATATTAGCATAAACATGTAGGTATAATATATGTTATAGCTAATGGAAAATGATGTATAAAGTATAAATGCACTGTGATTGCGAAACGAACTTCGCAAATTTGCATACACGTTAAGTATACATGCTTTATAGCACATATCAATTATAATAAAATAGTCATTATAAAAATAAGGTTTCGAATCGAATAGTCTTAAAATCTGCACAGGGTTTTTGTACTCATTTCACAGGTACACATACTTACTCTATATACGGGTTTCTATAAATTTTGCGTTATAAATCTTATTTTAATTAATATAACCATTCGTTACCAGATGAAAACTGTTGAGAATTAATAGATTATTATATTACTGTTTAGCATTAAACATTTAATTAGCTTATGCTATTATGTTTTTGTTTATTATCTTATATTTTCTAATTATAGAATTAGTAGTTAACCTAGTTGTAAGTGGAAAATAATACACAAATTAGTTTTTATGATGTAGAAATTTAAAGAAAAAATTGGTTATCATCAATGATGTATATTAAATACAAAATGTAAAACTTTTTTCTTTACCATTTATCTATCAACATGATATAAAACGATATAATATATTATAATCTAAAAAAAATGTATTATACTTAGATGCGTTGTTAATACATTGAAAGGCATAGATAAGACGTGTAATCGATATTAAAAAACAAATATAATATTGTGTTCTTCATAAATAATTCGTTTAAAAAAATATATATATTCAAAATTATTAAGTAAAAATAAAATAACAATAAACTTTCAAATCAACTTTGAAAGAATAAACATATCATATATTTAACTATGATCTTGGGTTAAAAATACAGTACCTACATAAATATTTAATATGTTTTAATTTATGAGAGACAAATAAAGTAAATAAAAAAAAGTAGACCTATTTCATACGTGATACATAGAGGGTTCTCTATCTGTCGTGTAAGCTACTTGTAAGGGTGTGTTAGAGATGAGTGGGCTTTCATATTAAATTTATAAGCAGTTGCCTTTGCATTGAAAAACTTTTAGCCGTTTCCTAGTGTAACTAATCATCTCATCTTTACAGCTTTTAGCTTTATTATTTGGAAAATTATGAATATTTTATCAAATTGATGATAAAAACTTTAGTAAAAAAAAATATACTAACAATAACATTAATGCATATTATATACTAAGCGTCTGAGCTTAAGTTTTTATCTTTAAGCTAACTCATAGATATGTGTGATGTGTATAAACATACGTATACTTAATCAACAATTGATAAACTTGTATGAACATGTACATTGCATGCTTTATATATATATATAAATATATTATACTTACACATAATTAGCATAATAATTAAAAATATATTTACTTTAAAATTAGAATTTTTTTTCAATACCGTTGATACTTTTATCTTATCTTTTAAAATATTTTAAGTACTCGTAGTTTGAAAAGTTAATTAATAAATTGATTATAATATTACTAGCTATATTATTTTTATATATTTTTACAAAAAAAAAAAAAAACTAATTTTTACTTATTTATTGTCTAACTTATTTCATTTTTTTTATTAACCACCAAGGTAATCATTTTGTGCATTTATTTTTAAAATTAATAAAAATATTGACTTGGAAAGTTGGAAATGTATAGGTACAGGTACGAAGCTTGTATTTAAATGTTAAAAATAGATTAAAAATAATCAATAGTATGTTATTTAAGTTCCCTAATTAATTGTTTGAATATAAATTATAATATTGTAACATTTCAAATTTATTTACGTTACGATCCAATTTATATTTAAACAAACCACAATAACACTGTGTTTTAATTATACATTGGAAAATGATTGATTATATAACCGAATTCGTTGGTTATAAATATTATTATGCTATATTACTATGCACTTGTAAATACATAATATGGTACTTTTTAGGTAAACCACGTCTGATCGAGTATAAAATATAATATTATTTCGTCAAACCAAAATAATAGGTAGTATTGCATATATAATTATTGTCCACGAATCGTAGATTACTAGTGTTAGAAAATCGAAGACTATTAAACCTCAAAAATATTTCATTATAAACACATAGTTTTTGTAACGTATAATATACATAATATTATTATTATGCATGTGTGTAATTTAATGACGCGCTTAAGGTCGTTCCGAGTCGTCATCGTGCGGTGTGTGTGAGTGTGTGTGGAGTAGCCGTGCGGGTAACTCCTACATAATAATATTATATACACATCGATAATACCCCTTTGGGTTTTGGGTAATAATAATAATAATAATCGCATCGTGAGAGGGGACAATGACACTTAAAGCTGCTTATGTATAAAAAAAAAAAAAATAAAAAAAAAAAAAAAAAACGTTTGTCCGTATCAGCGAGCACACAAACACGCATTCGAATCCGGTTTCTCGAAAAACTGGACAAATACCACCGGCGGCCGTTGGAGGGTTTGACACACGGGAAGAAAAAGAGAACGACAGTCGGTCGGGTTTATGCCCTCTCGTACAATGGGACTGGTTTTTTTTATACGGTTTTTTTTTTCGCCGACGACGACATCGACGACGACGACGACGACGGCGACGTACGTACGTATAGTTTTGTTTTAGACCAAAGAATGAAATAATAATAATAATAATATAATAATAATAATAACGAGAGTGAGAGAGGAAGAAGGAGCGAATGGGAAGGACGACGACGGAGAGTGCATCGGCTCGCGCGAGAGGGGACGGAGAAGCTGCAGGAAGAAGGAGGAGAAGAAGAAGAAGAAAAAAATTAACGGCAGCGTGTGCGTGTGCGCGCGGCGTTGGCCTGGCTAGGGGGATTGCTCAAACGACGAAAACAACTTTTGTGGACCGGTTGTTGTTTCCACGTCGGACCAATAATAATAATAATAAAAAATGAGAAAAAAAAACACCGGGTTAACATGCGCTCGGCTGCCCTAGGTCATGAGTCTGCCGCCGCCGCCGCCGATAACCAGCGTATCTCAAAACGATTCGCTTGTGCGTGTCAATGCCCACTGGACGGCGGCGGCGACGACGATTTACGTTTCGACTAAAAAAAAAAAATACATATATATATAACAATCGTTTATTCTACACGGACGTACTATGCTTTCAGCGATGCTGCGCGGACGGAAACCGCTGAATTGTTATATCTACGAATATCAGCTATAATCTAGATTTATCTCCACCACAACGCATTAATTTATATCAACAAAGAATATATTTTATTTATAATTAATATTATACAAAAAAATTAGATCAATCATAACATTAGTACACAAGTATAATAATAATATATATAATAGATTTTCGATTTTAAACCGTTAGTAGTTTAACAAATTAAAAAAAAATAATCAACACGTCTTTCAGTGATAAATTATAATGAATATAACTACGCGATTAAAAAACAACTTAAAGTTAATATTTCAATGTAATCGATATTTTTATTTTGAAATAAACCTAATGTGCGTATGCTTTCTGCAGTTACGACAACATTATGAATACGATAAAATATTATTATTTGAATACCGTTTTAGTGTTTTACATTTAAAGAGCATAATGTATGTTCGTATATTTACATAATAAATTGTTATTACATTCATAGTTGGTTAATAAAAATCACTCGATGAAATAATGAGATATAACACCTTAAGTAGGTATATAAAAGATTTGCGAAATTGTATTTAATTATTTATTAATTATTAGTCTGCCGTCTACACTTCTAAAGTTTATTATTTGCACATACAATATAGTCATAGAAACATTTTAATTAAATTATTACGCAAGAGGGATTAAAGAATTAAGTCTTATATAACATAAAATTATTTACAATAATTTGAATAAATCAATTATTGATAATTATTTATTAAATTAAAACATTTAAGTACCTATTTTTCACTTTTTTATTGAATGCAATTAGAATGGCGAATATTAACAAAAAATTGAGGGGTTTTAAAGAATAATAATTATCATAAAAAAATTATCTTAATCATCGTTAAAATTGTATGCTCAAGAGTGGAACCTTCCTGAAGTGGGTGATTGTAAATGCCTACACACAGTTAGTCGTGTGATATAATATTATAATAATATAATAAAATTCAATTATAAATTACCTATGTTGTATTCCAATTAAAGCGTTAAATTATATACTAACAAAGTATGAAAAAACATATATGTTGAAAAATATGATGAATTTCCTTCTTTTATTCGATGAAAGTACCTTATAAAAAACAGTTAAGAATGTTTTTCATTAAGTTTTGATGAAAAATAAAAAAAAATTAGTTTGTAATTTTTTTATTTAAAAGAAAAACTTAATATTTTTCATTTTTTGCAAATATTTAATATACATACTAATATTAATATTTATTACTTACGATAAAAATAATAATAACTTTACAGATATATTTTAGAAATAAAAAAATAAGATGCATAAATTAATTTGTATAATATATTAGTATAAATCCCATAATACAATATAAAAACATAAGATACGTATAGAACTTACACTTTATTTTATTTTAAAAATGTCTTAAATTATTAAAATGTCAGAATAATTATTTTATTTCCATCTACATATGTTAGGTAAATAATATTAATATATACTACCGGAACTGTATATTATGTTATGTGTATTGAGCCATTGAGGTTACACCAAAAGATTAACTAAATAATGGTTATTTTTTATTCAAACCATTAGCGTGACTTCGAGTGTTAGTTAAAATTTAAATAAGGCCATCGTTAATATATATCTATAAGAGTGAGGTGTATTCAGTTTAGGTAACTCAAAATAAGCTTGCGGTGAAGTGTGAAAGTTGTAGTTGGAATGTTCTTTAGTAATAACTTATTTAATTAAACTATCACTTGTAGTTAAAATCTATAATGACATTATTATTACGTAGGTATATACATTGTATACCTATACTAAAGTTAACAAATTAATTGTTACTTACATATAAATAAAAGATTCAAACAATTAAAATCATAATTATTGCTGAAATATAAAAAAATGTAATTTCACAATGTTACATTGACCAAATGTCCTGTGAATACTGAACAATTAGCTAATCCTTTAATTATAAGTAAACAAATTAAAACTTGAAAGTATATCTATACATTAGACAATAATAATTTAGACTTAAGCATTATATGCAAACTTTAAAAGTTTTATTTAATTTTATACTGTAGACATAACATTTTAAATATAATTGTTATTTTTTTAAGGTTTTAAATTTCAAAACCTTAATAATAGAAAATGTAATGTCGTGGATGCTAAAATTTAATATGGAATCATACATAATAATTATCAAATACAAAATGTGTGTGTTACTACCAATATTCATTGATAATTTAATATTTTATTGTTAATTGTTGTAAAACAGCATTATGCAGAAATATAAATGTAGTATTTTAATGAGACGTTAGTGTATAATAAAAACCATATAAAAAGTTTAAAAATAAATGTACAGACTGTTTTAAAATTTTAAATAAAAATTGATTATCGGTAAATCAGATTATGAAAAAATGTTTTGGTTCTTTTTGTTGTTTAGTTATTCAAATAAAAAATTACAATAATATTTATGAGATAGAATTGTTAACAATTATTCGTTTTATTTTAACCATATTCTGAGAACTGTAGTTTTATTTAAGCATACTCATGTATATGGTGATACTATAATATTATATCTCTTACCGTCTAAATTTTAGTTCTGATTGTATCTTATTTTTAAAAACATGGTTTACGGGCTTACAATTGACGTTTTAGTTATAATTTTACAATCGATTTAGAAATAAAATGAATTAAATTATAATTCTATTAAATAATCATAATATTGCCTTTATAAATCTATTTAACGTGATTCGTTCAAATTAAAACCGATTATTTAAAAAAAAAATATATATATATTTACTTTTTTACTTTTTTGAAGGTCAACATACATTTTTAATTTCGCGTTCTTAAGTAAAATATTATTTGGAGTATTTTGGTCAATAAAAATTAAATTTCGGACGAGTAGTTTATTAATTATAAGTATTTAAGTAGTTAAGATAAACCGAATAGTAAACCAATATTTTGCTTATCTAAACTTAAAATACTTATACCTCAATTATATTCGCTGAAATTCGATTTTTATGCATTGATGATAATAGTTTTTGAAATAATGAATGTAAATTAAATGGATCATCCGGTAGTATATGGGTAGATCAACCTGAAATTTTTTTCTTAAAAATTAGTTTACGAACAACATTTATGTGAATTCATTATTCTATTATAATTGTTACACTTAATACTGACTCGTTCAGCATCATACATCATATAATATTATTTATATTTACATATTTATTTGTACGTGGAATTAATCATATTCATTTATATTATCGACATGAATTGCAGAGTACTGATATTACATGCTATGTTTAAAGCACCTATACTAAGTACGAAAACCAGCGTCTGGCTTGTACGTAGAGACGATGAAAAACGTGTTTTATTCTTTACCGAAAACTATTGATATCAGTCGTATGGACAATATGGCGGAATTCGATTAACGTATGTATAATAATAAGTAATAACTAATGAGTAATGACACATTTAAATACTACGAGTAGAATTACGTTTTGCTTTTTATCATAAATCGTCATAACACTAAAAACCAAGACTCAACAATATAAGTGACAACGATAAAGAGTTAACTTTCAGACGGCCTTCAAAATCAATTTATGTGTTCAGTCGTAAAAACTAAAATATATTATTATATTATATTGTTGAACAATTCATAAATCGCTAAATTTAAAGATTTTTGTACTATGCACATTTCATAATCATTTTAATACTGTAAAATATTTCAACTATAAATAACAAGTGTTAATAATTTAAATTATATATAATAATTGTAAATAAAAAATGTTATCTATAATACTATATATAGCTGTTAATTATATATTATAAAATACAGACGCTTATTCAACACAGTATGTTATAATTAAACCAAAATATGTGCAAAAATAAATTAAATTTTCATTTAATCTAAACGTATTTCATTTTTTGCGAGCTAGGAATGTTCTTATATTGGTCAGTTTACAACATACAGTGATAGGTACAGATTTTTTTGATAAGTTTAGCTGTATTATTGTTATTCTAATACAATTAAAATGTCACATAAGATGTTTTTATATTAATATAATACTCCACATGGTTTTTAGTTTTAAATGCACAGAAATGAATCAATAAGTAAATAATAATAATCAACGAAAATTTTATAGCGCATTATTATAATAAATTGTCTGCAGTTGAAGTATGTGATCGTCGGTTTGGCAGATATCCAACGAATAAAAAAGTAGAATGTATGGTTTGTGTTATGGTGTCTAAAATGAACGAATTTAAAATGTTCTATAAATCGAAAAATGACTATACCTGATATATATTGTGTGTAACTATTGATATAGTTGTGCTTAAATTCAAATTTATAAATTTGGAGTGATGAAATAATTTTAATTATGTTCATAAATAAGTTTGTGTTTCAATATAAATATTAATACAATTTTTAATCGATTATATTATGGTAATTATACTTAATAAATTATTGTTATCAACTATCTATTAAAAATACGTTTTTTTATTCATTTATAATATAATTATATTACTATATATTAATAAAATAAATTATAAATTCCCATTAGATTCATAGATAACTAATATATTCACAAACCTATTGGATATTCAGTATTTTGATTAGGTATCTATATATTTTCTTACTTTTCGCAGATTTCTGAAGTTAATGTGAACCATAGAATTTCCAACAATCAGAAATTGTTGAATTAATTATTAATACTGGTTACATACTAACATTCCACTTTTAAATAGTAATTTTTATTGAAGAAAGCTAAAAACTTGATACTTGCACCTACTGTGAATTTTGTGAGTATAAAAAATCTTAAATATTTTATATTTAACGTATATATTGTAATCTAAACGCATTTAAAAACCAGCTTCAATAAATTAATTTCTGGAACATAACAACACATTGTATGCACTTTGGTGAACATTATGTCGGAGGTAAATTCAATTTTACCACCGGTTCGACAAAGAATATCTTAAAACAAATTTTATCACTCTAACCAAAGTTGAAATTTCATTCTTACTTTTCTTGTACATAATATACTATTTTGTACACAATCTAAATTTAATATTGAAATAAGCTAATGATATTTGAATTGGCAACATTTTACTTCGGAATAATTCCATATTTTGAAATACAAATATGTTTTTATGTTACTTATTACATTAAATGTTGTAAATGTAGTTTTAAATTTTAAAACATTTAACAACTTACTATAGCATATAATTTAATAATAATAATAATAATATTAAATACAAATACATTTTTTTCTTTTAGTTATAGAAATCGCCAGTAATTAAATTTTATTTTTATTTCGCGTAATACATTTTAATTGCAATTTTCATAAAATAAAACTAATTATTTATGAACACTAAAATTGTTTGCCATATAATAAAGACGAACTAATTTGTTTTCGAGCAATTGAAATTCAAGCAATAATTTTAGGAACCACTTTTAGTACCGAAACATGCGATCAACTATTTTTATACGAATGGTCCAATTAAAATTCATCAGTTTAATAATATAGCATAATAAAATACGCTTTATTATTTCAGCACAATATCCTTTGTAAACTACGACGTGCACAATACAAAATTTAATTTAGAAAATTATAGTTTTTTTGATGATTGACCAATTATAGTAACCATATTTTAAAATAAACTAAAAGAATAAATCTACCTATTGAATAACTACAACACATTCATATATGCAATATATAATAATATCATATAATGTACTGATATATCTTATTATGTGGTTTTGTTGCCTGAAAGTCTGATCAAAATGTATGTATATATTATATTTATATAAAACTCCCTGTGATACGCTATCACTGTTAGGGTGACCACAAGTCCTGATTAAAACGAGTTTATCATTTTTTAAGCATAATATTATCACGTTGTTCAGATAAACTTCTAATAGGACGAGGCAACTTTTTTAAAGTTTAGTCAAAATTGTTTATCCTGTTTTTTCCCAATAATTATTGTTACTAATACTATACTTTACATTATAAATAAGAATATAAGATACACTCGGCATTATTATTGATAAAATATAGTCCACTTAATCATTTGACAATCCATTACCAGCTACTAGAAGTTTATAATTATATGAAATGTATTGTAATATTTTTGGTAAAAAACTTTTTGAATTCAAATTTCATGATAATAATAATATATTATAACAGATTCTATAATAATTATGATATAATTTTAACATATAATATTTATCTAAATTTAAAAAAAAAGTAACAATGGCGTATTATGATCATAGCATTTTAAGTATAATTTATTTTAAATAATAAAATTGTAATCGATTTTGTAGGTACATAGATGTTTCGTAGTAGATAATTAGTAAAATAGAAGCAATTCGGATAGCGTGGATGCAAATGTCAGATTTATCCAATTGTACTTGCTGGTGAAAGATCTGTTTGTTTCTTGTCTTCTGGTGAATCTGTTTATTAGCAAATAGCAATTACTATTTCGAATAACTATTCAATTACAGTACAGTATACAGTATCTACACTTAATACGCTACATAGCATCTATAATATTTATACTGTGTACCTACACATATGTGAGAGGTACCGATTTAATTAACATTTTGAGAGAATTCTACCATAAATATATCATAATTTGTAATATCTTTTTTTCTATTATTTGAATTTTCAATTGAACCTCCTATTTACTATTAACATTACTGTTAAATTACCTATATTTAATAATTAATATTAAATTTAATTACTTGAATTTTTGTAATAAAATAATTTTCCTCGAACATAACTTTCATAGGATTTATAGAAACTGAGGATTACTTTTACGTTTGTACGGTTTTTAAATTTTAAAAATATAATTATTATAAATATCACTTATTTATTTTGATTCATTTTAATGTATCTATATCGTTGGTAATTCCAGCTTATTTGACAATTTTGCATATTATTATAAATATCATTAATACTAAAATTATAATCCTTGAGTTCGTAATTCTTATTATATAAATACCATGAGTAAATTAAGATGTGAAAAATATTTATAATTGTATGTCAATAATATCATAGAAGATGGCCAATAACTTAAGAATATTGAACTGATTTAATTATGCTGTACTCAAGAATAACAAGATAAAATCTTTAAAAAATATAATAACCTACCTCAACTATTAAATTCATATAATATGGGAAAAATTTAATTTTTGGTCAAATAGTTAATGGAAATTTATTGATGCTATTTATTGATTTTTAGATGTCAACAATAACATATTAACAATATTTATTATTGGTATTAATGGTATTATTTTATTTTTATGTCGTTTTTTTGAACTACTTGTTCAAATACTTAAAGATAACTAATTGTTGTATAAATGTAAAAAGGACTAGATGTAAAAACAAAATAATCAAAAATGTTAAAATTATAGCAATTTTAACATGAGAACATAATGAACAAGTAACAAAACTGTTGGTGAACAAAAGAAAACGAAATATAAATATAAATTTATAATAGCCACAGGTCACTTCTCACAGTAAATATAATATGGTTAGATTTTACATAACATATTTTAGTTAGGTATTATTGTTATGCATTATAGGTATATAGAATTATTTAAACATGAATCGTGAATCGCAGTACTATAAAATATAATATCAAGGAATATATAATAAATATTATTCCTTTTAATATATTTTTATGTATGATTTATATTTCTAAATTCAAATTAATTAGATAATTTTACTATGGAACATATCAATAAAAAAGCATCAGGTATGTTTGTGTTCAGCATATTTTATAAAATTATATTATAACTATTATCGTAATACATCCGGTAGTTTCATTATTTAAATGCTTGACACGAAAATTCTAATCCTGAGCAATAATGTAATAATTATAATAATATTAATTATTACTATTGTTGTTATCGTATACTTATGTGTGAATTATGCCAATTTATAATTAATTTATACAAAAACAACAATTTATTTTAATGTATTATGACTTATGCTGTACTATACGTATTATAATACAGTCTGGTCAACATAGTGGTCCCATTCAACACGAAAAATATACTTTAATCAAATTTATCTACACTCATAATTCTCTATTTGTCGGAACTTCAGTCTTTATATGTTTTATGTAATAAAATCTTTAAAATTGTCCATTCAATTATATGTAGTATTCAAGAACTTTTAGTTATATTAGTACTTATTACCTTGTCCAGCTTCTACTGAATCGCATTTCAACGATATGTAGTTTATCAAATAAATACATTATATTATGTAAAACTGTACCAGTAACACTAGTAGATATAATAAAATATCATATTTTATAAATGACTAAATGAGTCAAGTACTATTGATTTTAAAGAACTCATTTTTAAAATAATTCTGAATTTGAATGTACCTATATAATAATATAATAAAAGTAATATGTATACAATCTATATTCTATATCGATATATTATTACTTATTAGTTAATAATGTATAACAAAAAAGGTATTATTATTTGTTGTATAATATCATTTTGTGAAAAATGTTATAAATATTCTTTGAAATGCTTAACTTCAAGTATAAATATAATAAAAATCGTTTGTAACTTATAATAAAATGCCTTCGTATATTATAGTGCTGAGCATCAACAACGAAAATCGGTTTAAAAACACCAATCATACTTTCATACTTATTTCTATTATGTTCTTCTTCTTCTTATAATACTGCTTCAATAATCTGTTGACAATAGTATATAAATTCATTTGTTATTCAAGCTTAAACAATATTGTCAAATTACCAATTGGTAAATAAATTTTATTTAGTTTTTAAATCTTTATACTCAATCAACAATATGTAACAGTATTTAATATTTATAGTGTATGATATATATGTATATATTATATATTATATACACTGATAAATTTAGTTAATAAAATATAAATAATAATTCAAACGATAGAGAACTGAATGCATAATACAAGTATCAATCTTTTGAATACATATCTATTATCACTATTTTTTTTAAAATACAAATGCCCATAGCTACGTGAAGAAATAATGCAATAATATATTTGTACTTTGCGATCGAAGGTTCGAGGTATTAAACGATCAACCTAAAAAACTTTTTTTTTTATTTATATATAAATATGGCATTACTGTAACCTATATAATTTCATGTTCCTATAGACAGTGTTATACGTTACATGGCAGTTATCAATGTATGTAAACCATGATACAGACTATTACTTTCTTTAATAAATGCTTAAATTAAAACAAAGTGCTGATTTATTTAACTTATTAACAAAACATAATTAAATTACTTTAATGATAAATTGTTTGTTTTAAATTATAAGCAATAATCATCAGGAAAGAACCTTTGGCACAGAGGTTATACACCTAAAGAAGTTTATTCGTGTGCTATAAAAATATATACATAATATAGATGTATTTTGACGATTAAACCGTGTATTTTAAAATCTGTGTAGGTTAGGTAAGCTATTGCAATATGTGTATATTTTGTTTATAGATAATAAAATGTACTTTGTCTTTGATCAACTGTGAATAAAATTGATTACCCTGAGGACTGAATATTAATTTTTAAAACGTACTTAAACGGTTATTAAACTCAAATTTATCAAGTTAATACATTCTTTATTGTAATACACAATTTGTATAGGTATGCAGGTACATGGTAATTTTATTTAATGTAGTGGATGTATTAACGTTGTACAAAATTATTTAAGTGAAATGTTAATGCGAATAATAGTGTATGACTAGTATCACATAATAGATGTAATAGATAGTATATTGTAGGTATATCATCAATAGTTTAAGTAAACGATGAAATCAAATTTAGAATCTTAAGTATTAACGATTATAAGTAATATAAATGTGACTAAACGCTACGTAAGTTGCGTTTAGATAAAAAAATCTAAATGGTCAAAGCACATTTTTACCTCTAACTAGTCGAGTCATTAAAATTGGTTCTTTTTATCTATTTACAATACGTTCAAAGTTTAAACCATTGTTATTATTAAAAATAATAGTAAGTAAGCACTCAAATTAATTTCACAACTATAAGAGTATTAGACATTAGTCTTTAGTGTATATATTATATATGTATAACTGTATAAGTTAACAAAAAATAATAATAATAATTACTTTTTAAAATGGTTTAATGAGAAAGTAAATTAAATTATTTTTCGTATTGAATTATAAAGAAAGTCACTTAAAAGTTAAGGATAAAATATAGTTTGAAGTTTTAAAGAAATATTTTTAATGTAAAATTGGAATAATACATTTTTTAAATTTCTTATTTTATTTAAAAACGATTTATTTTTAATTTTTCTACAAGTTTTTTTTAGGGTATAAATCAGGGTGTTAATAACGTATTTAAATATTGTTAAATGTAGTCAATCCTACATATATCAATGCCTACATCACAGTAACATTTGTCATTAGCTATATAACCGATCTGCGTCTAGCTATTTACTACAGTACGTAAATCATCGCCTGTTGAATATACTAGCCACTGTGGTATGCACTGTTTTATAAATATTTTATGATGTATATATTTTTTAAAAGATGAAGCTAAAAACTATTGTGCATCACAAAAACATACTAAGCATGTATAAAATGACCTAAAAATGACCAAGATATTATACTTGATGAATAACTATTGTTGGGGAAATTATGAATTATGATAGATTATTCTATATAAAATAATCATTGAAAATGTAAACAAAAACAAAAAAATAATTAATGACATAATATTAGTTCCTTGGATCTCATAGCAAGTCTCGCTTCTAATTTATCTACACAGTTGTTACAAAATTTTTGAGAGTAGGTATTTAAAAAAAAATTAAACTGACCAAAATATAAAGAAGAAATGTACAACAGTGTCTTAAAACACGATCAAACATATTCGAAAATCCTGAAATATCGCTAAACAGGCAAATACGAGTCAGAATCGTCGCTACAATTGCTATGTACATGCGTTTTGGCATGTACAGGCAACTGTATAGCTCCATTTTTAACAACGACCATTAAAAATCATAAAATAAATATCTGCACATTAATCGCGACCAATAATATTTATCGTAAGACGTCGGGTGCGCGGTAAGTCTGTCAAACTTATGCAAAAGCACGCGCGAGCCGCATTGGCGAAAGGGTCAAGAGGGCTCGAGTGGAAAGGGGCCGTAGTCGCTTGGTCGTTATAATTGTGTGTGTTGTTTTTTTTTTTTTTTTTGTTCCGAAACGCGAGCCGACGGAAAGCGCGCAAAATATTTTTCGGCGGCGTAAATCACAAAACGACAAGAACGAAATCATAAAAACACATTATAATAATACAACGATACCGTCAATCGGCGCTAAGGGTCGAGGAAGCTTAGTCGGTGGGTGTGTGATGGTGGTGGGGCGTAGAAAGGGACGTAGGGAGGGTCGTTGTCGTCGTCGTCTCGTCACACGCACTCAATATGCTGTCGAGAGGGTGACCGGCGGCTTCGCGGTCGGTCTAGTCGGTGGAGGGGCGAAGGGAGAGTTATAGTAGACGTTGGCGGCGGCGGCGGCGGCGGTAGCAGACAGGTTAGTGACCCGTCTCCATGGCGATTTGCGCGCGCGTACAACTGGCAGTGTGTTTGTTGTGTGTAAGTCTTCCGCGGAGAAACCGAAAAATGTTCGGCAGACTATATTATTATTATTATTATTACACTGCCGTATGTAAGTAGTACCAACCGTCGCCACCGTCGCGCGTCACAGTATTCGAAAGCCCGCCGCCGCCGCCGCCGCCCGGTCCGGACCTATGCCAATAGACCAAATGTTGACCTTACGCTGTACGCTCAGCCGCCGTCGCCGCCAACGCGGCCGTAGCTGTAGCCGTCATATGTATTTCGTACATTATTATAACCAATATATTATTATGATATAACACATTAGATAAATTCTCTAATATGTATAAAAAAAAGTACTACAATTTTTATTTCAGCTGCGCATATGATTGCAATGGCGACCAAAAATCAAACTCATGAGTATAATATTGTATTGAAATATTTATCATTTTGTTTTGTTATTATTTTAATATTATTGCAAAATCTCGTGGGGATTGTGAGTGGAGTGAGTAGAGGACAAATCCCTCTGTTTCATTATTATAGGTATATCGATGGTTAAAGTGTAGTTTTAATGTATGTTGTACGTTGTACCTGAGTGGCTGAATTATCGAATTATATTTTGTTCCGTGATAACTGACGAATTCAAATATCGAATCGGAAATTATTACAAAATTATCTTTATTTATAAGTCATGAGTGTTATGAGTTTACGACCATATACGTCCAGAGTTACACCATTTGATCGTATAATTATAATTACAACGTGGTTTTTAATTATATAATGGCAACTGATATAATTATATTTGAATAACTATTGCAATTTGCATAAGCTTAGACCAAGACTATGTAGATTCTATATATAATTGTATCAAACTATTTGGACGAAACGGGCTACTATGATCTGTTTTTATTTTGAAGCGTCTCATTAGACAATGATATGATAAGAATATTATTATTATATAATTCTTATCATAACATTTAGACGTGGCTTATAACATAATATTTTGTTTTGACTTAGGAGACGCTGAGAAAATAGAAAGTAATATGGTAAAAATCGAATTGGGATGTGGATTTCGATACTTGATACTAGCACAAGAATATTAAATTAAATTAAATACCTATTTATTCATATAGAAATCGCATTTTTCACCTAAGTGAGAGTTACGACAGTAAGTTGACTGTTAGTCTTTTAAATTTAAATTTTCTAATTATTACTATAATTATAAAGTTTTTAATTGTATTAGTATCTATTTATTTTAAATGAAATATACAATTATACCATAATAATATTATACTATCATGTTAATCATGTATAGGTACTCCGCCTATATCATTTAGAGTTAACCTTCTATCAACGCACGTATTAATTATAATTGATACATAATATTAATAATTAGAATATTACAAAAATATATACATTATATATTGGGTAGGTATGTGGTACCTACATAATATATATGTTATGATATATGTAATATTTGCGACAAGTGCACTACTTTTAGATTTATAACTATTAGCATAATATATATAAACATATAATATATGTCATTATACATATATAATATATTATAATATAAATACCTATATTGAAATGTTGTAAGAAAGTCGGACGACCAAGGTACTGGCAACGCGCCTCGCCGTCCGGATAGTATACCTAATATTCTACTCTTTGGTGAATAATTATAATATTTATATTTTTTTCTCTCTCCACCAAACTAACGGGTTTTTAGGCTTTTGGTATTTATTACGTAGGTATATTACATGCATACAATTATAATTGGTGTAGGTCAGTTTCGATAGGTACGGGTATTTATATGTTGCGTACTTGCGTTGTGTATGCATAAAAATACATATAGAGAGAGATGACTGCAGCTAACTAGCGTCTATATATACTTATGCATAAAATTGAAATTGGCGTAGGTCAGTTTCGATGTGTTTATACGAGTGCATTGCGTTATTATAATACCTGTCCGACGCTATGTGCATGTGTATTATAGAATTATATATATTTTGTGAATACAATTAAAATCGGAGCAGCATGTTGTAGGTCAGCTGCGATATTAATAGTTAGTAAATTTGAATAGGCGTCTTATATACGTATATGTAAATATATAGGTATATATGGTATGATGTTAAAGTGATGTGTACAGCTAATATTGGTGTAGGTCAGTTTTAAATGTGCTCATAATGCATACTACTACGCGTCGTGTTTTATACATGATAATTACATGTATAATATCCGATTCCGAACAAACCGCAATAAGTATATATACGTCATATTACACACTAACTATATGCTCATTGGACCGTTTTAATAATTATGTGTGCGTGCAGACAGATACACAAATAGGTACGTTTTAAAGGTTAAATTTTTCTCCTCGCGAGTTTTGAAAATTCAAACTTTCGAGTTCTCAAAATCAATAAAAAGCCAATAAATTTTAAAATTTAGCAACTACAAGTTAGTAGAGTATAGCGTAAACGTTGAACTTTTAACTTATTAGTTATTACTATCAATATTGGCAATCATCACATAATATAACTAAAAGCGATTGAATATTTAATTTGTTAATTCTAAAATGAAAAAAAAAAGTATGAATCATCAGTCAGTAGATATTATATTGTTCCTAAATATTTCGAAATATTGTTTTTGTAACTTGTTTATTGTAAACTATTTAATTTATTATAATTATATTTAACCTTCAAATTTTTCTTCATTGGCTTAAAAAAAATCATATTTACAAACGTCATTGTTTATGTTGTAAGTAACATTATAGGTAAACGTTGAAAAAACTACAAATCTTGTAATCTTTATATATGGTTAAAAAAAAATTGAATTTAAAATAATTGCTCAACAAAAATGTTTCAGACAAAGAATTTAGAACTAAAAAATAAAATGCTATATTAGGTAAATATATATATATATATATATTTTATATATATTTCAAATTTTGATAGACTTGATTGAAAAACCGGTAATTAGTTGTCATACTGGATCATTCGCAGAATACGAAGTCATGCAAGTGGTAAGCCACTTAAATGTTAAGGCAATTTATGGAAACTACACGTATACAAACAACTTAAGGTCATTCATTGTCAAAGTATATAATTTAGTTTGATTTTTAGTGAAATCAAAATTAAAGGTATGATTGGTTTTAATATCGTTTATTAGGTACTCTGAACGCGAGTTGGATGGACAAATAACATTAAACAGAAAAATACAAAACATGTATTTGAAAATCAATATATATTATAAATAATTTTAATTTTAAGTTAATTGGAGAGTTATAGTTTTAAAAAATAGCATGATAAATACATTATTTATTTAAAAAATATATACTTACAACATTATACAGGGTGTTTAATAAGTTTGTAAAATGTGATTAGAAAGTGATTAGACTAATTGGGTCTAATAAACGATAATATTATATAATTAATGAGGTTGTTAAATATTTTACATTATAAATTTACAGCAATGTTATCTGTTATTGCTCCATATAGGTATTAAAATATACATACAGCAATAAGTAATAGAAGTTTCCAAACTTATTGAACAGCTGGTATAAATTATGATAAATATTAAATACATTACATGATAAATAATTTTAATTAAATACTCTAATTGAAAAGGTAGAAAATAAGTGATACAGTATTTGAATAACTAATATTTTTAAAATATTCATTAATAACCAACTTAAAAAACATTGATTCCTTTAAAAAATACATATTTTTCTAATACTGTATCACTCACTCTTGCTCGACTTGGATGTATTTATCCATATATATATATTTAATCATACCTGTGAATGAAATCAATCCTCATACCATTGATTACGATAATATTATATTTATACTAATTATTTAAATTTAATAAACAACCGTCGAATTTTAGGGTAGTTTTAAAGACAAGAAATATTTTTATTTTTATCATTTAAATATTTGACAAGTAATACTTCATTTTGAGATTGTGTAGTATTTATTTTGGTAGTTAATAGTTATAGTGTATTTGTTGGTGATTAATTATACAAATAATCAATGGTATAATATAAATCACAGTCTTCTTTTTTTCTGTCGTAGCTATAGATTATAACATAATCTTATATATTGTAATAAGGTCTATAATATGCTCTGGACTATGCTAGTTAGTTTAGTTTGGCACGAGTTCGATAAAAACGCAATAACAATTATAATCGTTTCTAGACGCGTGTACTATTTTACCGTAAATAATCCAATCGTATTAATAAAGTCGTTGAAAAAAAATCGAACGTAAAAAAAATATTGTTATTATTTATTTTGTATTTTGAATATTTTCAAAATATAATAATATACTTTAAAAGTATAAACAAAATAAATATATATATATACTATCTAAAAATACAAAATGTATTGTATATTTTACACTTAATTGAAATACTGTCCAATCCTGCTTATAACAACAGTAAAATATAAAAATAATGTATATATTATATAATGTACGTAATTATAATTTATCTATTTATTATTATCTATTATATGTAAATAAAATTTATCTGAGTGAAATTATAATAGTAATGATTTAGACACTATAGTTGAATACGCTTTACTGTTCACATAGGTAAATATTATAAATATTATTATATGTTGACACCTGATAGTTATTACGAAACGTTATTCATCTGTTTTATGTTAAGATTATGCATTAGGTACTATTTGGCACGGTTATTATTAAAATAGACAAATATCTAAGTCAAGGTTGTTTTGAAAAACAGGTATTCAAATGTATGTATTTATTTCAACTTTTATGTATATAGTATACATATTTCATCACTTCCGTTTGCTCTCAAGTTAGTAGATAGAAATATGGAGAAACATGTTTAATATGACGTATAAACTTAATGTACACTAAACTAATGTAGCCAAAACAAACTTGTAAAAACAACATAATAGTTATTTATATTCAAAACTAACGTATTATCTAAATATTTATACATTTTTTAATCTATACGATTGTAAGCAATGATAATAAATGATTTTTCTCAAAAATATAAACGTTTTATACAGAGATTTTTTTTTTAATTAAATAACCACCTTATAAGTTTGTATAATACAGTATTGTTCCAACGTAATACCATTTATGTAGAATTTCATCATATTCTAATTTTATTCTATAATAATTATTGATCGTTTACTCAAATAGAAAATGTGTATTTAAATACTATATGTAAAAATGAAAATAAATGAATCTATTAAATTATAAAATATAAATATAAAATACGCTTAATTAGTTATTTAAATACCTATAGTTCTTATTTAATCAAATTATTTGGACGTTGTCCATTTTAGATATAAAAAAAAAAATGTATTTTGTATGTCATCGATTTTATCTCACATTATAATAGATACCTATCTATACATGATATTATAATAATAGTTCCAATTTAACTAATATAACCATATTTAATATAACGTCTTATTAAAATAAACACTATTAAAACTTTCGAATTTTGCTGATGGAATAGTTTTACAAGACGTTGTCACGTGAAAGTCTAGGCCCCCGCGTCTCCTGCGTTAACTATAGACTATACTATAAAAATTGAAAATGCTGGCTGTCACGAATTAACTGTTTATTCGTGATAACTGGTTACCTGACCCGGTTCAACTATACGCGGTATGGTTGTCGAAGAGGAATCCATACAAAAAAAAAAAAAAATAACAATAATAGTAATAATAAAATAAAATTAAAAGGTAGTACGCACAGAAACTTACTACATGTTATATTATTTTGCTAATCGATGTGAATTAAGTTGGGAAAAAAAAGAAGCAAAAACTCTGCAGAAATTATTATATGCCGTTATTTATGGCCGCGCACAAGTGGTAAGGCAGCACTGACCTACGACTACGCCTCGCTTGTGACGTAAACAATACTCAAACAACTGCAATTATGCAATATTTGACAAAATGTCGTTTATTTATGTTTTCAGAAATGTTTCTCTTTGATATTTATGTTAGTTTTCTATCATTCATAATTAACCACGCGAAAACGAAATTATGATGACAAACTTAATGCCATAAACATTAATAAATAGTAATTTACTATAGACGGAGAGAAAAATACGAGTTAACGAAATTAATTCAGCCTTTTTGTTTTTTTCACCGACTCAATGAGGTTTGTTGAACTTTGATTAACATAGGTCAGCGATAGTTTCAATTTTTTTTTTCTTTATTTAGACCTGCTAATACAACTATACACACAACAATTTATATTTTTAGAGAAGATGCCATTCAATTTATCAAAACAACTTACGTTATACCTACACGAACTCGGAGTAACAGTAAAGTAGTAAGACTAAATATTATTTACATGGAGTAAATAATTAAATATGATGTATTTTATAATGCGAGATACGAACATCGTAATATTATTGCATTAACCTACAACTTCCAAGACGTATAGGTATGGGTATACAATAATACATGTAAGTAGAAATTTGTACACTTTAAATCATGTTACGAACCTTAACGAATTTAAAAATGTGTTTATAATTATTTCTAGCGTATCCAATAATGATAGATTTAAAAAATATAATTCTGGAAATGGACTGTGTATCTTTATAATAATACTGCATGTATGTTAATTATTAAGTAAACGAAAAAGAAAATTCACAAATAATTTTATAATCAAAATAAGAAAATTTCTTCAGATATAATTAGCATGAGCAATATTAGGAAAGTTATTATTATTATGTAAATATGCATATCTCTTAATTTGTTAAAAGGGGTTGTTTGTTTCATAAAGTCGTTCAAAAATGATTTCTTTAAGAAAGTTTTAGTACATTAAGTTTGTAAAATAAATTATTTTAGAAATGATGTTTAATATTTAATTATTCTTCAGTTTTGTATTAATAAATATATTTTTTAATTTAAAACAAATATCTAATATATTGTTGTAAATATCAGTTTTAAATAAAACCCATTGTTAATGGTTTATAAGACATATATGGAATTCTATAAATTGTTTTAAAATGACACTCATTTTAAATTGTGTTTTTTAGCACCGTGAACATTAATATAGTTTTATTATTTTCAATATAATTGGCGTAAGAAATATTAATGAAAGCATTGAAAGCAAAAAACTAATTTAATAAAGTAACAACATTTTGCTTTTTAAATAAATTATGATAAGATATAATAATTAACTGAATAAAAGGATAATATATATGTACACAGTATATACAATATACCTTAATCAAATTAAATTATATATAAATAATAGTAAATAAATATAAGATGTATTATAATTATATAATGTATACAATATGTGGTATTATTATTATATAATTCAACAAATTTCATCAATAGGTACATGCCATATTAGAGTGTATGAATATTTTAATTGTATTGAAATTCTATGTAGTTTACGAATAGTTTTCACGATAATAATTACAACTATATTGTAGGTACCATAAACGATAAACGTACTCATAAAAATTATAGTAAATAAATTATATTGCATTATAAATTAACATTAAAACATATATAATGAGTGGTCCAGTTAATTGAAATTGGTAACTAGTTTTTTTTTAAATCTTGATTTTATTTATTTTCATTTTCATTATGTTTAATAATATACTATAATATAGATTGTTCTATTATTTTTAAAATTTAAAAATGTTTAAAGTTAACTTCTTATGTAATATTATAAGTTAGGAAATGATTGTGTCTTATAATTGAGTAACCACTGTACGGTACATAATGGCAAGTCCGTAGCCAGGGGGGTTTAGGGTTCAGATCCCCCCCCAAATTTAAATTATATTTTCATAATTTCATATCTATACTCTACTCCCCTATTAAAAATATATATATATATTGCTGGTTTTGGCCCCTTCATTATGATAATGGATATTGTTTTCAATTCGAACTTAATGATGAATCATCATTATACGATGAAAAAACGATTCTGAGCGAAAGCACTAACTTTTTGGAATTATAATATTGTCAATATTGATATTAATGAATATTTGTATTATAATAAATACGAGTATGTAGTTATTAAAAAAAATGTACGTAAGTTAATTTTTTATTTTTATTTTGAAAACTGGTTTAAATACAACGTGAATGGCAACAATTTTAAACTCAAGAAGACAATATAAATAACTATAGTTAAATGAATAAAAACCACACGTCGATAAGTATTTAAGTCGTATTAGGTAAGGTATATCCTTATTATAATTTACAAGTATGCGGCTTTAAATATATATATCGTGTAAATATATACATAAGAGTGTATGTACCGATTTTAATTCAACCTCTTAGATATGGTTGTTTGTGAAAGTTTAATGACCTATTATGAAAATTAAGGAAGAGTTCAACACCTAATTTATTTGCATAGACTATTCAAAACCAAAACATTGACAACGAAGACTGATGTTCATTAATTATGGACATTTGTTTGTTTGTTTATTTTTGATTTCTTTCTTTATTACCTACTTATTACTGAAACTATAATAGTTATTTTTATTCCTTATTAATATATATTTTACTAATCATTTTAAAATAATACTCGTTAGAAAACTAAATAATCCTGCAGCAGTCAACGGAACAGTATAGATATTAAATTGAACAAACAAATAATGCAGGTATCGAATAGTAATTAGGATATATATAGATATACATAATATATAGTATTTTATTAGACGACCCACTTAAGTATTTTCATTTTGGTACTCAGTGTCTCGGGTTATTTTAAATAGTAAATGACAGTAGCTGTTAATTTTATATTTTTCCCCGTCTGTAAAATTTAAAACACACATCAGCGTCACTAACTGGTAATAACCTAACTTAACCTAACGATACCGAGTCAATACACTATGCATATATTATATGAAAATGGACGATAATAGAAATATTTTGTCATTCATATATTCACACACACACACACACACACACATATATATATGTATATATATATATATACAATATATGAGTAAGCGACTACACATACATAATAATTCTTAACTCAATATATTTTTATATAATAATAATTACCTTGTTATTCAATATAGTTGTAATGCAGCAGTGAAGTCTTATTAGTTTTATGACATTTGAGATATTAATTTGGTCTCGGAAAACCACGAAGAGCCCAAAGGCCTTATTCTTTGTACAGCATATAAACTATATTAGACTATTATATACATGTGTTATTGATTTGAGTTAATATAGATTACACTGTATGCACAATGCAGTGTGATAGATATACACATAGTATTTTGTATAGCATATACAAGACTTACTATTACTACATGAAACACGATACACTTAGTTACACCAGCATATCTAGGTACTATAGGTTAGCTATATACATATATTAAGTTAGGGTTTTGAAAAAAATTCACATCTTGTGATGCAATTTTTTCAACGAGATTTCATACTATAATTGGAACGAATTATTGCTCTTGTTATTTACTGAAATCAATTTTTCGACCAATTCGTTTTATTTTATTTATTTATTTTTTTTGTTATGCTGTTCAAGAATTACCCTATGATGAAACAAATGTAATAATAAAAATCCCCATTTTTATTGTAGGTACTTAAGTTATGCATTAATCAGATGATTTTTTTTTGTTTTTGAAAGCTTTGAAGTATCTAAGTCCGATTTATTAAATTTTATACATCAAGTATAATAATCGTTATACATAGTTTTACATAAATATTATCAGAAATATGTATAATATTTTAATATTGGTATTCTTGAATATTGTTCACAAATTATACAATTCCAATAATAGTATAATATAATTACCATAACTTTCAAATCTTCATAGCCCATATATTTTCTAAATCTATTACTCCTAGACCTTTATTATTAATAAATGCAAAATCAGGGTTAGCATGCTACCTTAATAATACCATAGTAACTACCCTAATAGGTACCTAGTATATATAGATAAATAATAAATTAATTCTAGAAAATCTTTTGTACAAAAGTATACCCATCATAAAACGAAGAACTATATTATATTATTCAATTTTTGTTAAAATTAGATTAATTTATATGTAGGTAATAAGTTAAAAATGTAAATGTCAAAACCAAAATAAACAGAACAAAATCACTAATACTGGTCATGTAGGAATTCTTAAAAGAATATCTTGTCAAAATAGTCCATCCTATAGTTATTAGTTTTCAAAAGTATTTTATACAACATTTATTATTTTACATACCTTTTTTTGGAGGGGGAGGGTGGGTTAATCGACGACCGGAAGGGGACTGCTTTCGCATTGCTTCCTCCCGACAAAGGAGTATTATTTTACATACCTGAATCATCATATATAGCCTTTACCTATTTGTTATACTGCAATATGGTTTAATTTTGTTAAATTTTATATATAATGTTCGAATCTAACACTGTATTAAAAATAGTATAAAAATGCAACGATTGTTAGACACATATAACTAATCGCTTAAATGGTTTTACCTAATAAAAACAATTGATTAAAAGCATATTATAATACATTGTAAAGATAATATTACACTATTATATTATACATATTTTCTATAAAATGTTATCGACATAAAAATGTGTTTATTTGATTTAAAGCACACTGCACTGAATTTTTGTGAGGCTTGTTATAAAATATGTAAGTACTTGTTTAGAAAACCTCACAAGTATAATAAACGTAACGTTTCCATCATGATGAAAAAATATGATGTAAAAATGTTTTTAGTTTTATAAATAAACTATATCATGTTATTCAACCAACTGACTATACTACACAAAACAGCATGTATGTTAGGGCTAATATATATTTGTTTTTCTCCGCCGCTATATAATAGGTCACTCTAGAAATCGATCGGAAACGTATTTTTTGTGCTATACGTGCAAAAGAAAAAAAAACCGAAAATCAGGTCGAACACCCACTATTGGATACGGAGACGAATTAACGATCAATTTCCGGATGATGACGGTAGTATATTTTCATTTTCCTATTTTTCTCTACGGTCGAAGTTTTCGACGTTTCAAACAAACAGCCATTACATAATACATACACGGGTTCAATTTGCTTTTAATTCTACATTGCGTTTGGTTTAAACTTTTTGGTTTTATGTATCAGATATATTTTACTCGACTACAAGTACTTTTAGCAATATACAATGTGTATGGTGTTAATTATATTTAAAACATGTACAAAATGCATTTATAAAAAGCACCTAAAAGGTGCTTTTAAAATATTCTTAGAATAAATATGCGAGTGATGCTATATTCATTATATTTAAACAAAGTGCTACCAAATTCTAAAGAAAATATGTTAAGGAATTATATACTAATTTTTTTTTTTATATAAATATAACTGATTAATGCTCAAAATCAGGCCAACAGGCAATGTTAGTTTTATTTTTTATGGTATACAATAACATCTATTTTTAAATAATAGTAAAAAAAACTGTGTAAGATAACTAACTTCTTAATTATCTATAAGTACCTACATTTTTTTATCTAAAATTTAAAAAATAATAAGTTTCTTTCATGTACTACAAAAGTTTCTATCATATATCAAGTTACTATAGCTATTCAGTATTACTCGATTTCGTCCTGGTTTAAATTTAATCTGTCGCTCTATCGTTTTTCATTTTGCTTCAGTTGAAATATAAAATAGAGACACAATTACAACGATAAATTGTATGACTATCTTTATTCTGAACATATTTTTGATGATGTATAAAAAACTGAAGATAGATTCGACGAATATTATAAAGACAACATAAGTTGAATAACATTAATATTGGTATTCGTTTTACATGTTTACATACAAATATGTCCAAAATTAAGAAAATAAACGATGATTTTGTTTTATTCTAATATAAGCTTTTTTGTTAAATATATTTGTAAAAATGTTTATATTCCATATTTCTACTAATTTTATTAAAATAGTAATATAATCTGTAATCAATGACCACAATTTTAATAAATAAAAAATATTCGATTTTCGTTAGCCATAATATAGCTAAATTTAAGTGTAAGTAATTATCCTATAGCAATTTAAAGAGGTTGAACAGATAAGCTATAAATACTTCAATACTTTTCTAGTCTCAAAAAATCGGTAGGTATTATTATAACTTTTATTGACAACGGTCCAGTAGCTTTAAGTTTATAGTAGACAAACAAGGAAATATCATTTTTAATAGAACTTTAAAATAGTTTTTAACATTTGAATAAAGAAGATTAATTATTATTAATACTTGATATATATTACTCCGTATTTACATGGTACGTGTAACGAGTAGGCTTGTTGAAGATTATAATAATTGTACGATACATTTTTGTATTTAATTTATTACGTGTGACGTGTAAGTGTTTACATAACCTAATACTGAAATGAAATGTTGTATCTCTCAATTACCAGAAATTAAGTATAATATTTAATACATTGTTAATAATAATTTTAATATTGCTTTTGAATAGTACAACAAATATATAAAAACTGAAAATTAATGAAATGAATAAATAATCTAATTGAACTTTAATTCAATAATATTATTAATAATTTTTATTTTTTACTTAAAATCCTTTATTTTAACTCAATAATAAAACAATTTGAATACCGGTATATTAAAAAAAAATAATATCTACTCTACACTTTAAAACACTAATTTAGTTTAATTAAACGATAAGACAAAATACCAATCACAACAATAATCAATATTTAAATTTTGGGACTTTGAAATATTATTTTATTAGTTATTACCGTAACATGCAATTTTATAGTTTATAACATAATATATTTATGCATCCAATTATTTATAATTTGTAGTACATAATTATCATTTTTAATTTTTTTTCATTTAATTTTATTTTTTTACAAAATATGATACACTACCTTTGTTGGTTAGTCTCAAATTCTTCATTACTCATTCTTCAAATCTAAATGTGTAGCTAGAAACTTAAAATTCGTCATTAAAACATAATGTAATAATATTGTTATACACAGTTTTTTTCATAAGCTTGAATTTCGAAATCTAGTGATATTGATCAATATTTTAGTACCAATATTCATTATTAACTATTGACTATTGTCACTATACCTACATAATTTTATTAATAATAAAAAGCGATTTTTTACAATTTAATGTCACTTTATTCATTCGTTATAAATTTATAAGATTGTAAATTGGAATTAATTTCCGTCAAATAATGATCATTATTATGATTATTAGTAACGTTTAACGAGTTTGTATTATAAACAATATACAATTGTTTATTTATAAAACAGTAAAACACACCAACATTAAGATAATTAGATAATTAATGTTATATTGTTATATAGTTATGCACTTATCGTTTATTACGGCTAGTACCTATACTTATTCAGATAAACGCGCAGAAATGTAATAAGGATATCGATGTAATTATCTTGTAAACAATTTGAATCACGACCCATAACTTTGATATGATGATTGTTCAATGATTCTATAATTTACAATATGTGAATATCTCTATTGTACAAACTTAATGTTCACCTATTATTAAAATTTTTTGTTTCACTATGTAGAGAAATATACTATCTTCACCGAAGAAAATAATCTATAAAAATTATTAACTATACATAATTGGTGCCATTATTTGATCGTTTATTTAACGATGGTCATAACTAGGGCTTTAAAGAATTTGGATTTTGGATTTTTAGGATTTTAAAGCATATGCTTTTTTTTATATATGAGATATAAATCTAATTTGTATACATAAATTCGTTTCACGTTATTCTGATTCCAAATAAATCCAACCAAAATATTTTTGCTTTTTTTTAATATATAAATGCTTTTATTGCTTTTTTTTTTAGTTATTTCAACTGTAGAATTTTTATATGTTTATTATGCTACTAAAGTAATAATAAAAAATTAAATTAATAAGAAATGCAAAAACCCAGAATTCTGACAAAATGGTTATATTCGATTATTATTGTTTTCGTTATCGGATTGATTATTAAATTAGATTGTCGATCCAAATATTATAGCCTGCCCTTAACATCGATATTGAACATTTCAAAATTTAAGATTTAGTATTGTAACTTGAACCTTTTAGTATGCACCGATCACTTCAGTGGATGTAGAGAGTTCATTTTCTATGTTAAATGTTAAATATTCTGTCAGACAATAGTCAGTTTCACTACTGCAAATTGAAGGAAATACATGGTAATTAATTTTAAAATTTTTTTTTATTAATTTCTATAACTAGTTCGTGTTAATTTTTGTTCATGCTTTTTTTTTGCTTTCTTAAAACAATGGTGTGCTGTTTTAGTTGATAATTATGCTTTAAAATCCGAACCCGAGCCCTAGTCATAACAATTTTATTTTGAAAATTCTTTAGAGGAATATTATTGAATCTCTCACGTAGATATTTAGGTACAGCAGTAAACGTAATTCATATTATATTTCCATTATTGCAGTGGGGTTTGGAGATAAAATTATTATGATTAACATATTATAGGATGTCATTGTACTATATGTTTTCTCTCTCTTTCTTTCTCTCTCTATAAACTATCGTGCAACATAGACAATTTTCGTTCGTCAGAACCAACCTTGAGTTTAGCTTTAGTGTGAGAGCGAATTAACATATTATTAAACTTAAAGTTAAAAACATTATTTGTGTTTGTATATTAAATTTTTTGTACTCAAATTATATCCGAATATATTTTAAATTGTAATATTTTACATACTTATAACTTGCATAAAAAATAAAATATCGAAAACAAGTCAACGTTCAAATACAGATACAGTGTTCTTAACTTTAAGTTTTTTAATAGGTCAATTCATTCTATCGCTAAAACTAACAACATAATGTGGGCTCTGGTGAACGTAAATTTTTATGTTACGTAGTGTTGTTAGAGATAGAAAACAAATAATGAGCTTAAATCCTCTTAAAATGTTTGACACAAATACAAGTCAATATTTAAATTTTTAAATCGTAAATAATTATGGTTCAGCGAGAACAAACTTTATAATTCCGGATCGAATGGTAAGTTCATTATACAATACTGCATTACCTATGGCAGTATTAATATTTAGTTTAATAAACTGCAACATTAATTTCGTTGTATCTGGCAATTTAGTATTTACACAACAAAATATAGTATCAATTTCTTAACTGACTATTAAGTCGTTTATACATCTTATCATATCAAATTATGCGCATTTGTTAGCAGTGTAGTATAGTGTAATTCATATAAATATTGGTGAACATATCACAATGGCCACTGCTGACGAAGGCAGTTTTAAATAAAATATTATGCACACATTTATTCATTTAATTTTCTATTTTCTTTATCAGATTCATTGTCGTTTTCATAAAATATTATATTATACTAGGTGATTCTTTAATAAAAATTCATTAAATCGTCAAGTATTAACGTTATTTAGAATATGTTGTGTTACATAATAATTTAAATTTTGAACACTATAAAATATTGACTATAATAACTGTTCGGACTACATGAGAGTGCTATTTTAATTTATAATATAATATTTGTTAACTGATTAATACTTGTAATATATTTAACATAATAATATCATTGATCAGACTCGGGCTGATCAGTAAAGAATTAATTAAGTTTCAATAGCGTTCTTCTTATAATTTTTATTTATTTTATTTTAAACATTTTAAACCGATTAATATATTCATAATATCGCTATGGTTTGCTATTTCAAAGTGTTTAAATATATATATATATAAATATCTTTATTAAATTATTGTAGTTCATCTTCAAGAACATCCTGTATTATTATTATAATTTATTATACGTTGAACATAATATATAATATACACTGTAAAAGTACCGTGTATACATAAGTTTATCATTAGTGAGCTTTATTATCACTTAAAAAATATTTGAAACTTAAAAAAATAAACTTCTTTTAACCTGATTAAACTAAATAATTTTTTTAACATATTAGCCTTCAAACTTTGAACCGGTTTCTTTCGTTATTATATCTCCTAAGATTGGTGCAATTTTAAATAACAATTAATAACAAAGAAATGTAATATTCTCTTATGTGCAATTTATTTTAACATGACGCGATGTTTTAACCTATCTACATAAGCTCCAAATAAAACACGTCTCGATATAACATTATGTTTCTGTATTATCGGTCGACGCAGTAACAAATCATTATTTCAAGGCATATTTGAGCGTTAGCCCGTTGCATATATTTTGAATTGTTTTTATTAGTAATAAAATAACTAATAGTTTATCATAATTAATAATTTATTTTTAAAATAAAGATTATCAGTGCATTGTACCTTAAATTATCATTATATTAAAATATGCTTTGTAAAATATAATTTATTGACATAAAAGACCTTATTTTAAAATAATACCAAGAAGAAAATATGAAATATTATATCTTAAAAAAAAAAATAATAATAAAATATAAATAACTTATGTATAAAATAGTACTGCATCTCACTATTATATTATTTATTAATAATGCACTACGGTCTACAAATATGTACCAAATATGTACAAATATTGTAATGAATATAAAATAGTATAGGTGTATAATATAGTGACCGACATTACTTGAATAACACCTTTATTTCCACGTTCATAAGTACTCCTGGTTTTTTGTTCCAAGTACCTATAACATACTTATAACATTTTTACACTACGGTATTTTTTAGAAAATGTACGTACGAGCTTTTTGAAAACGATACTTAATTTATCAAAATCTGTTAGTTTATTTATATAGTTTTTAATTTATAATTTTTTTATTTTTCATTTTTTATTTATACAACGACTTTTTCAGTCTTGGTCGATGTCTTATCACTTGAGAGTATTTAGTCTTAGTGCACAACTACCTTTTTCTATATGAAGAAAATTTTTCACGTTGAGAAACACGAAGTAATATTTTTTGCACTTTGCCACGAAGTATAAATTGATGACTGTTCATGTCGTGCTCAGTTGTGTAGCCATTTCACCACATTGCCCTACATAATCTGTTAATAAATGACAAAATGTTGTTTAATGTATGAAAACATTTTTATCATTTTATTCAACCAAAGCTTGTATCATGGAAATTAAACATATGTCTATATATACCGATGATCCTTTTCTATTTTCAATAATAGTTTATTATACAAATACCACAAAAATTTGAAAATATTTTCTATAGATTTATTCAAAAATATATAAATGTATTATTAAATGAAGGGGGTGAGTATGCTTGATGAATTGACTTATGGTATATTGTCTAATGTTGTATATGAACGTATTTTATATAAGTTTATTAGTATTATACATATATAATATATTATATACATTGTATACGATGATGGCATAAACTTTCTCCCCTCGCCCACCTAGAAAAAATTACCAATCCATGTCGAGAGACCGAAAAACCGCATCAATAAACGAGTGTCATTGGAAAGTTTGACTCGTTTCAGTTGCAGTTGCAGTACTTACACAAAACGAACAAAACAACTATGGTTGTGCGTGTGAATATTACATCAATAGTTATATAGGTATATAGGATATTTTAATTTACATTATACATTTTTTTTTTTTGGTTTATTTAAAAGTTACTTCTTTTTCTTTAGTTTTAGTTTAATGACATTAATTTTACAATATATAACATTGATTTTTCTTCCGTAACTATCCTCAATCCTCATTATCATATTGATTCATATAGAATGTAGATCAATAAGACAATAAATAATGATCGCCCTTTGTTTTTCATCGATAAAACGTTTATTTTTTAATTTTCATGGGTATGACAACACATGATGCTGCGCCCTTCGTAATGCATAACTGCGCCTGTGCAGTCTAAAACCACCACGACGATAATATTACTTGCAGTGCATACTTCACCCAATAACGTATTTAGGATTTTTTAAATGGCGAGAATGGAATGTTATTTCATATTGATAAAAAAAGGGTAAAGTTATTATTATATTTTAATCACATGAATATAATTATGCAAAAACGTTTAGTTTTTTTTTTGATGATCATGAACTGGATATATATAGGGTTAATTTTTAGTATTTTCTTGTTATCCGGGGTGACCGAGTATCATAATACAGTTTTGTTATTAAATTTTTTTACGGTAAAAATATTTTAATTTTGAACAAATATGTAAAATGGCCATAGATTTTCAACGTGAAAATAAACTTTAACTAGGTACATAATATTTAATATATGATGTCTTTGCAGAGAAGTACATAATCGTATAATAGGTTGTACAACTCTCGTTCAACGTGACAGCGATAATTCTCACTTCTGTAGTAAGTGGAAATTCAGTTACGTAGACAAACAGTGTCGTTGTACTGGTAAGTTTTAAAAGGGCGATTTTTCAAAAAACTACGAAATTATTATGCCGCGGTCTGAAACGTATAAATTAATTTTTTGCCCATTCTGAACGATAATCGAATTATTGAAATAGCCAAGAAAAACAGTCTCCACGCATCCGCGCGTACGACATTAATATAATGGGTGTACATAATTATAGGTATTAATAGGTATATAATATATACAACGCATTATTATTTTTATTACTGCTTTAACGTTATGGCGTTGTTTTACATGCCAATAAACACTAATTATTCGTTATTAATCATTATTATTAGTTATATTATGATTAAATTGTACTGAACGTTTTATTTATTTATTGTACAATATAATATAATATCCTATACTCGTGTATATATAAATTGCAGCAGTGTACATACTACATAGGTACAGACATCACTGATCACGAGCACGTTTTGGATAACGATAAACCTCACGCACATATGCATATCATATAGGTACATTGTAATCGCTATGGAATATTTCAGACGACGATTATTTGTTGCTCTTTAATTCGTAGGTTTATAATATTGCTCGTGACATTCTTTATATTTTTGACAATAGATTTCGACTCGAGTATGCATATTTTAGGTACATAACACATGTGTATTACAGTACGCAGTACGTACGTTTTACGTTCGTCGACTTACCGACTGTTATTTATTATTGTTATAAGTAAAACACGCCCGAGTTGGTCGCCGATTCAATGATGCTGCAGCTGAAAGATGTTTTTTTTTAATTAAAAATTATTTATGGACGCTCTAAGAAAAATTTTCTGACTTCTCTATAATGTAATGTCAAATGAAAACGAAATTTGCGTAATCGATTATTTAAATTATGGTGGTTTAATGATAACATTTTCTGCAGCAAAAACAATTAGATTTGTCATAGTATATAATATAAGTTATACTTTCTTTTTTTAATTTTCTATTTTAATGTATTTAATAAATGATTGAAAATTAAAGAACAAGAGTCGGAATTTTTTGTTTATTTTTTCACTGGTATTATAATATAGTTAACTAGGCATATACCTTAAATAAAAACTTTTTATATATACTTTTATTTTTAAATGCGTATCATAATATTATATTCTATATTGTTTCTGAAATTATTTTCATATGGTAATTATACAATATATAGGTACTGTAAAATCAAGGTATTTAAATGACTTATTTTTAGAAATGTTGGGATATTTAAAATAACTATACAAAGGAAATATAAAGATTATATTTACAATGTATATTGTATTTGATGCAAACATTGTTATAAAACCAAATAAAAATCTGTTTTTTTTTTAACGATATATTGAGGCAGGTTCTCAAGGACGTCGAAAATCCTAACAGTGGCCCTGAACTCAACATTTTGTTTTTTAAATATTTAAATTAGGTATACAACACTAATACCAGTAGTTCCCAATTTTTGACAGATTAGCAGTTATGGTGAATTCACTAAAATTAATCGAACATAAAATTACAAATAAAAACAATATATTCAGCGTCTGCCGAGATGGAGTAATCAGTATAGGTGCTAAAATAACAGTTTTATAATAATTAGACTTCCAATAACAAATCTATGATATTTCTAGAAAACTTAAAAACCATAAGTTATAATTTGTTTTCATTTTTTCAACGTTGTTACTATTACTTAATTTCTATAGTTTATTAATTTTTCGGTTTTTGCTTAAAATACAGCATACTGTAATAAACTGTATGAAAAGAACTAGTTACAAGATTATTTTATTAAATATATTATTAATATTAATAATAATCTTAGATAATGTATTCTTATAAGTTAATAATTATAATCATAAAATGTTTTATTGTTCTAAAATATAATGAAGCAGATTTTGTTAGTAAATATGTAATAATATCATTGTTACATTAAAAAAGTTTTGATAGTCATATTTAGTTGAGAGAGGACGTCAGTGGAACAACTTTCGTTGCCCCTGGCTGTAAGTCGTCATCAAATTAAAATATTGCGTGATTAATAAATAATAATTTAGTAATAATATTGATTAAGCGGATGTGAGCACAATATTGTTTGATTGTTTTCTCTCTCAGACCCACGTTCAACATAGACAAAACGCATTTACGGAGAATCGTTTTTTTATGTTTTCGAGTAATCTTAGAGTAACATCACCCTTATTCAAAAAATGATAGAGAGTAAATTTTTGAGAGTATCACGTCATATCGGTTTTATCTTTTATTGTTATTTGATTTCGTATTAGACTTTCAAAATAAATAAAAAATGTTGTAAATTTAAATGATGTTAAATTGTTTTGAGACGATATTCAGACAAATCGATATGTCATACCCTCAAAAATATTATTCTCTATTATTTTTGTGAAGGGTGATGTTACTCTAAGATTACTCGAAAACATAAAAAACGATTCTCCGTAAATGCGTTTTTTTATGTTGTGCATAGGTTAGAGAGAAAAAACGAACAGTACCCCGACATCCTCTTAAATGGTAACTATATGATATTGGGATGTGATAAACTTTAGATAAATATACCTACCTAATGAATTTCAATCGTACCTATTATCGAATATCGAACTTTATTTTGACATTTTATACGTTTTTGAATTATTTTGAGGAACAATACTGTTTTTACATTGTAGGTAGAAAGAATTATCATCAAATACGACTTTGAGAATCGATCGGAAAAAAAGAATTCGCACTTTTTGACCGATTACCAGTAGTTTTGCTATAAGACCCTCTAAACGGTTCATCGACATTTATAACGTGCCATACGACTTATGTACGACAATAGTTTTGCGTTCGTCATTAAGTAGGTATTATTATTATTATTATTGTGCGATTTAAATATCACGTATGTCCGTCGCGTGAATGGAAATCCGTCTGCGGCGGCGGACGTTTAGCTCGCGCGTGTGCTTTTTCGAATAATAATTATTTATTATTGTGTATGTGCATATAACAATAATAATAATACGCGAAAAACGACTACTACGACAATCATAAAATATGTTATATTGTCGTCGAACGCGGTCGGCGCGAAATACTTTGAGCACCACTGCGGGCGCGGCGGTCATTGTCGTCCGAATATTTTGGAGGTCGACTTTCGTCTGGCCGAAACAAACGGCGGCGACGGCCAAAAATGTGTATTTCGGCGGTCTCAAGGCCGACCGGGTTACATACGAAACGCTAAGATAATAACGTGTGTGTGTGCGGATAAATTATTATATTATATAATTGTGTGTGTGTGCGCGCGCGAGCGATAGCGTACGACGACGGGAAAATAATAATAATAATAATAATAAACGTGGTACCTAGACGGTAACGGCGAAAAAAAAAACCGAAACCGAAACCGACAAACACCAAACAACAATAATAATAATAGTAACGATAATAGTCTGGCACGCCACTGCAGTATTCGTTGAGACAGGTCGGGACGTTGCGCGGTGCGGTGACCTTGAGCCCGGTCAGTGGCAGCGTCTACGAAAAACCGGCTGCGGCGGCGGAGCGCAGACGTCCGGCAAATGGTCCCCCTAGAGGCGTGTGTGTGTGTTTTTGTATGTGTGTGTGTGTGTGTGTGTGTGTGTATATTTGTGTATGTGTGTGTGTGTGTGTGTGTATATGTGTGTGTGTTTTTGTGTGTGTGTGTGCGTATACGTCTGTATATGTGTGTGTGTGTGCGTGTCGCGTCGTAGACGGCGGCGGCGTCCGCTACGGTCTTTTTGCCGACGTTTTTATTTATTTATTTTTTCCAAGATCGCGCGCGGCGGTGTCGGCGCGGCGGTGGAGGGCCGTCGCGGCGGACGGCTGGCGCGGCGTGGACCCCATTGGGGTTTGTGAACTCTGCGGCGGCGGCGGCGGCGGCGGCGGCGGGCACGTCGTGCGGTCTTGAGTGTGTGTGTGTGTGTGTGTGCCACGAGCGTGCGCGCGAATTTCGCGAAAACAAAATATACGACGCACACACGCCAAACGATAATAATATTATGTCTGTAATTCGGCGGCGGCAGCGGCGGTGACGGAGGCGGTGGAGGCGGCCGGCGTCGTCGTGCGAGTTTAATAATAATAATATACGTACGTGTATATTGTAATACTGCTCCGGAGCGCGAGCCGGGAAGGTCAAAAACGAAAAAAACTCCAAGCCGCTTAAACGGCGGACCGAGTATTACGACAACATTGTACGGCTGCGCAGGGTTTTGTGTCCGAGATCGTGTCTAGAAATATTTTTCGGAAATACTCGCGCGTTGCGATTATAACGAGAAATAAAGAGGGATACGTTTTTGGTCAACACTGCAAAGTTTAAAGACGTTTCGGCCTTTGGGGGGGGGGGGGGATTGACGTACGCAGCAGCTCTTGGACCTGTTAGAGACGTGAACTCGGTAAATTTACGTCATTTCGTACGACGGCGTTTATCTCACTGGGTTAATGGTTTTAAGTTTAGTAAGAATCGAGTCGGATATCTCGTTTTATATGCTTCGCTACTCTACCTAGCCGTTTTTTTTACAACTTTTATTTAGGTACTAAATATATACTATTTTACTATACTTATAGGTTAGCGTCAACAACGTTTATTATGTAATAGAAGTTTTTGAAAATGTAAAAATCTATAACATACTTACATGAAAATTCCAGAAAATAAAATTACTGAATTTCATGTAAATTCGCTAAATTCCACACATTATTTAATTCTAACGAAATTTGTAGGATGGCGTATAGCGTTTGACACACGCGTTTATTTGAAAACTAAGTTTTCAAAATTTTCCCGTAAAGTAGGTTTTTAAAATTGTTATTCTTACAATAACGACATGAACTTAGAATATATAAATATTTCATGGTATTCCGTGAAAAGTCCTTTGCGAAATGCAATGTCATACTTTTTTGACCTATTTTTCACTATTATAATGAGTTTTATAGTCGAAATAATGATGTGACACATCGTTGCATAAAAAATAATAACGCAAAAGAATTATTATTATTATAGTGCAATTTACTTAATGATCTCTAATACAGAATAACACAACATGTAGCAGTAACAATATTATTATTTGAAAATTAGCTTACTGTTCATCACTTATCATACAAAATGTTTATTCGTGCACTATATAAATGTCATTAATAGATAATAAGTTGGTGTTGATAAGTATTGCCAAGTAGAAGTCATATATATGTTGTAGCGGCAGATGTTAGTCAGGTATCAGAAATCTTATAATTGCAGCTCGATTAATTATATATTTACCATTTTAAGATGCGCCTCTATATCATTCCTATATTATTATCGTTGTCCATTTATTAATGACGATTGTTTACAATCATAATATCGATTTATAGTATTTATACCAATATACCATGCGAATTATCATTATGCGGATTAATGTCTATCTCTCGGTTTTATAATTGAAAATTACAATTACAAATTAACAAATTAAAATGTATAGAAAATATTAAATAAAAACAAGACAACATTTTTTATTTAATATGTAATATCTATCTACTCGTAGCAATAACGTTTATTCAATACTAAGTGTGTATACAAATAAAATGGGATATTTTTAAGTTTCATAGCATAAAATATTAGTAATTTTTAATTAGTAATAAAAATAATATGTTTTGCCGCAGAGTTATGCGAAGTTATCGAAACATCCGCAATCTAAAATTATACTACTCCGCCAAACTAACTAAGTATGTATTCGCATAATTAAATCTTAAATCCTGCACATTGTGTATTATATTATTTACCAGCCCAGGAAACGGGTGACACGAGGTCTCGTATATTATTTTCTTACGTCATCACGGGGAAGCGCATCTGCCATCTGGTGTAGTTATATATAGCTGGTGAAATGGAAGGCTGTGCAGTGCCATACATTGCACAGTTGTAGGTTATGTTAGGTTAGGTTAAGGTTTCGAGGAGGAGTAGTGCTGCTGACGCCTCTGCGTTAAAAATTTAATAGTTTTCATATTGTTAAATCTTACCATGTATCGTACGCTGCGACGGAACTGACCGGATTTTCAAAAAAAAAAAAAACAATAAAAAGCTCTTTAAAAATATTACGTTCTACGTTTCGCATACGTACAATACACAGTCGAACGTACGAATAGATATCTAAGAATATAGAGTGTTTCGACCATCATTTAAATTATTATAAGCGTAAAATATCTTAAGTATATATCATCATATACATTGTATAAATACATAATATAATATAGGTAATAAACAAAATGTACAACCAAAAAATTATGTTCGATTTGGTGTTTGAAGCCACGAACGGTAATCGATATCATAATAAGTTTACGAAAGATATACGTACGACACCGTCAACGACTTCAACTATGTGTAATATTTTATTTGTTAGGTTAGGTTAGGTTTATGACTAATTAGTTACAACGATACCGTTCACGGGACGAAAAAAAAATTATTACCCTTGACCTCGGCTGCGAGACTGCGTGGTATATTATTATACTTACAATATTAACGATGACGAGTGTAGTAGCACACTGCTGCAGAGAAACGCTAAACAGTGTTACAGCAATGGAAAAGGATATGGATGTAATTATTTTCTTCGGAAACGACAAACACCGACTTCGCCGAAACGATAAAGTCCCCCCAGCGCAACGATTATTGTTATTATTATTATTCGACGACTGCACAACAGATTGTCTTCGTTCTTCGACATAGCAGTCACCTGCATACTATATCAGTAAGTAGTAACCATATGTTTGTATTCAAATTTTATCTCGTATAAATCCGTGAATGCATTTATACTTAAAAAACTGTTAAAAGAGATGCCAATTAGTTTCTGACGAATGAAAAAAGTTAATCGTGTTAGGTTAGGTTAGGAATCGTTATTAAAAATAGCCGAGTCACAATGAAGTAGTTTGCGCTATTTAAACACCGAAAGTTATTGGATATATAGCGTTTAGTGTCTGTTGCAACGTTTCATCATAATAATCTAATAGTATATAGGTACTTAATGCATAAGTATTTTACAATAATATTATTAGTACGACCGGTTCTTTAAGTAAATGTCTGTAATGAATGTGTGAATTGCAGAATTCAATAATAATAATCAAATTGCTTACTATCTAAATTTTTCCAGGATATTTTAATAATAATATTTCTATTGGGATAAATTATTTTTTCATCGGTTATATATAGTTGTTATAACTATTTTTTTCAAAAAAACAAATAGCTCATATTATTTTGCTATATAATTTTTTTCTGTGAACTCACAAAAGTATTCACTACCAAGTACAATTGTCTAGATCTAATTTTCTGCCAGAAATCATCTTCAAAGTTGAAGGTTGAAACTGTTCCAAAAGGAGGTATTGATAGCTATTGATAAATGAAAAATTCAAAATAAACGAATATATAGAGTTATATATTATATATATAAATATATTATAAATATTTATATTTATAAAACTAATATATTCGTCTCTTCAATCTGAATATGAAATCTATTTATTTAAAAAATTACATGACGGCAGTAGACGATCTGTCAAACTTTGCAATCGTATGTTTTATTATAATTTCAGTGAATCGAAAATGTTATTTTACAATCGAATCTTATATACATGCTTAATATTAAACGTAGTAAATATCTTTGTAAACCCATGTATAATGAATAAGCATATAACATATTTTATGTATAAACTGTGTATAATATTATAATATTGTTTTTGTAATTGAGTATCATGAATTTTATTATGTTAAAGACTTTGAGACTTGAGTATAATAATATAATCATATTCAATGTATATGTATTGAGATATACCGTTTTCTTGATATGTTCTGTACAGTGATAAAGTGTTTTTGATTTAGATGAGATTTTCTCGGTTCTCTTTTATAAAATGAATATAATTTAATAATAATATATTCATAATAGCATGGATATTATATTATATAGCTGCTTTGGTTTTATTTTTTTTAATTTTTGAGTATGAAGGTATGCAAGAAAAATTCTAAAACATAACTTATATATTATTTATTATTTATAAATGTTGACTCAAACTATTATCATTTTATAAAATGGTCTTTTCGTGATTTAAATTTTAAATACCTGTACCTATCTCATTTATTTCATACAAAAAATGTTATATTGTACTACTTCCATACTTACTAATATTATACATAATTTCATTTTTAAACATGACGTTTCTGTTGGTGCCGGTACCTAAATACTCAATTGATCATTATTTTCAATTTGAAAACCAATAGTATAAGTAAAAAAAAAATTCTCAAAATAGAAGTATTATTTTTTAGTTATTTATTCATTTCCGCACTCAAAATTTTAAATTAAAATTTAATAATATACTTAACTTAAATTTTTAACAAACTAGTGAATTTATTGTATTCATTTTAAATTTGCATAAATTATAAAGATTTAATGATATATAATTACTATACCATGAACTGTTTTCTATATGGATGTATATTAATAAAAAATAATTGGCTTATACGATACCTACATAACTAAAATTTGATTAAAACTGTAATTAGTCTGTTAATTATATCATAGTTAGTTATAAATTAATGTTTTTATTTTTCTTATGGATTATAAACATACGAATAACTAAGAAATAAGAACAAAACACTATTTGAAGTGTATATATACTATATAGACTTAAGATAGGCAATTATTGATATTAAAAATAGTTACTTAAAAAATATATAGGTATAATATGCATATGCCATATATATACATACATTTTAGAGATATTTTGATAGTTAACACATAGTTATAATTTGATGGTAGTTAATAATAATATAGTAAAATTTAAGCAATATAATATTTCATCTTCAAACTACAATATTCCTGTGTGAATGAGTGTTACGACCGGAAGCTACAGTACTCCTTAATTAGTTGAGTTTTGTTTCAATAAGCAATAATATAATATGATGTAATGACTTCCTTATAAACCAACTGACCGCCCAACTCGATGTCTTTTTATAGTCATATCTTATACATTGTATACAATAATGTTATTTAGTTATTTGGTATTATATTAAATGGCATACATAATAATGAGAATTTAATACGTACAATTTAATTTATATAGCTATTATTTTTAATTTTCAAATTAATCAAATTAAATGAAGAAAAATGCTCGGCATTTGATCTTTTAACGATACATTCCAAGAAGAAAAGTCCATATAATATAGTCATAAATTGAGATACAATGATTTATCCAATATAATTTCAAGTCAGTTATTATTTGCCAACCATAATATTCACCCATTTTTTCGCTTAATAATTATGATACTTTTGATCAATGAGCACCATACGTTATTCAGAGTTCAGACAATAAAAAAGAATTTTTAAGAATTTTACTTAACACGTTTATTATTATTGTTATTATTATCTATAAGTTTTTTATATACGTTTTTTTAGCCTAATTTGTGAAGTACGATTTTGGTAAGTATTATGTATCAAATATTACCTGCTATTGAGAATTTCGCTTGTTCATTAATTAATAAATTTAATAATGTATAATAAATATAATTGAGGTAGGTTACGTAGGTATATGATTGATTATGATTTTCCACGTTTTTATTCTGTTCACTAATAAATGATAATAAATGAATGTCATATTTTAACTATTTCACATTAAGTTAATTTATTTAAATTATAATTACATATAAATATATCATTAAAAATATTTATCCTTAATTTGTTATCATACATTTGAATTGTATTAGTTATACAATTGTTTAACGTTTATAAACTAATACCTAAACAGTTTGTTTTTAATAGTTTTATTAAATTATTAATTATTATACTTACATAAACGTCATAAATAACTCATATAATAGTTTAGTTATTATAAGAATATACGACTCACAAAAAATATATATATATATATATTTATTTATTTTTTGTTAATCTTTATAAAAAGGAATTTGGCCACTGTAACTATACTTCAAAATATAATAACAGTGTTTGTTTACATTTTTACGGACAATTGTGTATTTTTGTTTTAACTCGCTTCAGCATATTTCTCCAGTTCAGCGAATTGTAATATTTCGAATCGTAAGTAAAAAAGTCATATTGTGAAACATAATATTCGTGTACATAGATTTATTGACAGCATATGTATATAACATCCGAATTTCGAACAAATCAAATAAATCAACAAACGAATGTAGACGTATATAATAAAACATATTATGTATATTATTAGTCGGTCGTCACTCGTCATAAGTAATGACTAAGAAGTTTTTCGACCTACACCAAAAATCGATGGGTAACATCGATTTTTGCATAAATATTGTTAAGTTCATTACCTATTTTAACACAATGCTTGAGTTTAAACATTATTCCTAGATAATATAGTGATAAATTAACCTTCATACCTCATATGATATGTGAAATAATATATATTATGTTATAGGTATATAACAATATAACATATATATTATATATTATATAGATATCTACCCAAGAAGTGTATATTATAGAACCTATATTATAGGTAGGTACACTAGAATATAATTTTTCCGAATTTAACATACATTATTACTAATTAAAAAATAATTACCTTCTAAAACTGAAATATTCATATATTTTTATCTTGAATAAAAATGTGTAGAGCCAGTAATTAAAAGATATTTTCTTAATTTGGATTTCTTAGTAAAAACAATACTCTATTAGTTTAACATTCTTCTTAACATGGCAAATATTATGTATAAAACTAAAATAAAATTACTCATAGACACAATGATAGGTATTTTAAATTACACAAAGTTGTACTCAACGTTAGGACTCAGAAAATAAATTGTAAGAGCTAGCAGTTTAATCTCGTTTGAAAATCGTCTGTATCAAGGAGTATTATCTTTATTAAGAATACTACTTTTTTTTTTAATAAATAAAAAAGGTGAAACATACTTTTCAAACAGGCGTAGAACATTTTTAACAGCATCTGCCTGCTTTAAAAGGTTGTTTAGATGTTCATTAGATATTTTCAATTTTCTTATGTTGTTTTTAGCCTCTGTAACTATTTTTCTTTTGTATTTATTGAAATATGTATATGAATAAAACTACGATGTTTTGTCTGTCTTTCATTAAACACTCAGCAACGATGTCAGTTGAATGAACTTTAAGACTATAATAATTGAGACTGTAAATAGACAGTCTCTTCTCTCTTTTAATATATAAAAAATTTTCTTCGTTGGTCAATTGTCTCCAGAGAGTTGAAATTTTTTAAAACTCATAGTATAAATCTTTCCTAGAATCTGATTTTTTTGTCCAGAATAAAATGTCAAATTATCATTATGAAGAGCTACATATAGAATATCGATTGTGAGTGTCATTTTTTAGTATTCATAAACTCTCCTTCAAAGTATATTCAGCAAAATTATACTCTAAACCAAAATTATTAAATATAAATCATACGTAAGATTGCACTTATAAATATATGTAAATATATGTATATATTGAGTGTATTGTGTGAATTCTGGCAAAGACTGAACTATAAAAGAGTTCGGGGGAATAAAAATTAATTGCGGTATAAATTGTAGGCATAAAAAAATTTGCAGAAATTAAATTCAATCGGTACCGACAAGCGTTCATTATATTGTGTTTCAGAGAGCACTTTAAATGTTATATATAGTTATTGATTGTCGCAAAATGAATTCGCACGAAAAGAATACTTGTTAACTTTTCAACCAAACGGAGTAAAAATATTTAACTTTTAACAAGAATAAGAAATTTGAAAATGTTGAAGCGTGTATAATTTGCCTAAAGTCCCAGAGTCCGTTAACTATATGTAGTAATAACTGTATATGACAGCTGTTACTTAAAAAAAAAAATATTTTAATGAAAAAATGTTCAGTCGTTAAAATGTATTTATTTTATTAATATTTTTAAATTATAAATAGTGATAACTGATAAGGCGAACGGGTTGCAGTTTACATAATATAACATTTTCATTGTGGGTAAATAAATACTTGGACGCAACTACCAATGTGTGTTTTATTTTTGCCTATGTTTAGGCGCAGTATTCATTTGCTGATCGTATGCAAATCTCTAATAGCATAGAAGCATAATGGACTGATTCATATTGCGAGTAATAATTATAATTTATTTCGTCTAAGATATGGTATTATTTTAAGCCTCCTAGTATATTCCGGGTAGGTTATATAATTTCTTATATACTTCCTAATGTCTGTGTTCCGACTAAGTATAGGAAAAATCTAATGGGATCTATATAAGGAAACAACATAGGATGTTGTAGATTGGCGATACAAATTTCCACTAAAATAATGTACTTTACAATTTCCACCAAAGAAACTAACCGATTCTACGTTCCCATAAAAACAATTATTTCTGTACTATTATTAAATATTTTATAATATATATATTTTTAATTTTACAATAATGTTTATTTTGGATTCTGAGTAGTGATGGGCATAATCGAATGATTTCGATAATCGAATGATTAGTAATCGAGACATTTTCATAATCGAGAGAATCTCTCGAAAAATCACTCGAAATTAAAATCGTTTTTTCCCATGAAAACAATAATCGAATGATGAGTAATCGAGAGAATATCTGAAATTAAAATAATTTATTCGTATGATAAGAATAATTGACTATTATTACGTATTGAGAGAATCAAAAAATTATTCTTATTTATAAACATACATTGCATTATCTGTATTTATTTTTACAACCCATTAAAAATTAAAATATACTAAATCAAATATCAATTACCAGATAATAAATAATAATTCAAAACATTTCAAAATTCGGTTACTTTAATTTCATAATGGAAATTATTCGATTACTCGATTATTTTTCTCATAATCGAAATATCTCGATTCTTTTTCATAATCGAGATATCTCGATTATATATCTCGATTATGCCCATCACTAATTCTGAGTAAATTTTATATAAAATAAAAACAACTTTTAAAATTGTGCTAGATTCATATAACTTTATTTAAAATACCATAAAATATTAAAAACAATTTATTATAATTTCAATAAATACAATATATGTATATAGTATCGAGTACTGTACAATAGAGTAAATATAATTTTTTTTTTTCAAATACAGCATAATAAAATTACTATACGTCAACGATTTTCTAACTCATACCGGGAAAACGTTTTCTCAATCTCAAATAATTTATAATACGCCATTCATTGACGGCGTGGAAATCGTTTTGGCGGCGGAAACGTGATTACGAAGATAATAATTATGTTGAAGATTATCATCTATATAGACCTGCAAGTATATAATATAGTCACGGCAACCAGTTGGAGTTTTGAAGAGTGGTATCACCTGCCCGGGAAAGTTTGTGTACTGTCACAGGGTCGTGAAATACGGCGCATGATCTAATAAAAGCCACGCACCAAAATATTGTGTTCGATCGATTCGAACGTCGACATTTTTCTATTGTAAACCAAATAAAGGTTTCCGTGATGGCCCGACGGCACGGCGGGTATATAAGACGGGAAACGTCTGCGCTCGGGGACGGGTGGGTATACGTGAAAAGTATGATTACGTGTTTGTATATAACAGGGCAGCCGGCATGCGTGCCGTTACCGTGGCAAGGGGTTTGGATTGCAGCAATAACGCAGTTCGAAAGGGAGAAAACGAGACGTGTCGTGTACAAATCACGCGCGGGTATCTCGGAACCAATCACTTTTGTGCGATTTGCGTCGAAATTAAATAACGTACCCATGTACGTGGATAATCGTCGTCGAACCTCTTTGTATAAACACAGACAGCTGCAGTAGGTTATAATTTCGCTCATATTATAATAGGCCTATATACGACACATATATACGTAAGTATACGTATATGGGTAGGTACGCGCACGCCGTAAAATATATATAATATTATATTATGATGACGGTTGGATTTCGTGAGAATTATTAATCAGAAATAATTATTTTACAAACACCGTTAATAATAATTATGTTGTATGCGAGCAGCATAAGGGTTTTTATTTCAAATAGAAATCGTATATAGGTTTAGGTGTATAAAAAATAATATGAGAACAAAATAATAACAAGAAAATATTGTGCTCTACTTTGGTGGACAATGAACTGCAGAAGCCTTAAAATTACATTAGCGCGGCAGCTGTACTAAGAAAATTGTTCGTTTACGTTAAACAGTACAATCGTATATCAAACACTACTTTCTCCCTTGATGTATAATAGGTATTATTGCTAATTAGTAATTACATTGGTACCTACGTATTATTTAGTCGTTTTGTGTGACGGTTCATGTTTATCGATAAAAAAAACATAGTACGAGTAAAAATTACCTGTGTCATGTTTTATTCCAAAAATGTTTTCTATGCAATGATTTTAAAACTGTTGAAATTAAGAATTCAGGGAGTGTAAAAAAAATTTACTAAACCACTCATTCGACCGGATTAACAAATCTGTGTTCTTCACGTTTTCACGGGGCAGAGGAAGTTATTTTACACTTCAACGAAATACACCAGGTGGCGAAGGCCGTATTTTTATAAATGTTCATTTTTATCGGACGAAGTTAAGCAATAGCTTTAGTTTAATTTGCTGAAAATATTAAGTGTTTTTTTGGTTATTTCATTTTCGTAGGCTATACAACTGATAGAAATGATCTGATATTTAAACTAACATTTCTAATGCGTTTTGTGTTAAATTTATATTTTACATCATCATTCTGTATGTTTTTATGCTAAGTCGTTACTCGTTAGTAGTATTAATATACTAAATAATACTAATAATACAATTAAAGATTAATTGAATATATTTTATATTTATTTTTCTCCGAGTTTCGAATAGTATACTCTTAACTAGTAAATATAATATTTCAATATAATATTATATTAATCATGTACGGTTTTTGAAGCATCAATAAATAATTCATTGTTATTACACGTACCTATTATATTCAAGAATAAAAATATATAAATACATCTATAAATTGACCATGAGTATTACAATATATACGATTTAGTGTTATATCATCATACACATTCGTCCTTGTTGATATATAATGAGGAAACCTTGACCTCTATATTTCATTATTTCCGATCGTTTTCCCCTAATTTATCTGTTTGTGCCTCGCACCTAGGTATACAAAACATCAGCATGACTATTAAAACTGCATCACGAAAGGTTCAGTTTTTTAAAAGTATACTTAAATTCATCATATTATTTTATCCCGGGATGTTGGTCATTCGTATAATAACCTGTGTAAATCATTGTTCATCGTTGTGTAACGGCACAAACGCTAATATATTTTTTTGGTGAACTCGAATGTCAATATAAATATCGTATCACATAAATTGGCAGTGTTGGTAAATTAAAAACACATTGCAGTAAATTAAAGAAAAATAAAGCTTAAAAATTATATTATTATATCATTATTTATAGTTGTATAGTTATTGCCTACCTACCATTTACTTTATAATAATGTATAACCTTATAGTAGGTATAGATATATAGACGAGGTAAACTGATTTCTTTTTATCATATTGAGTTGTCAAAGAGTAATGTATTCATTTCCTAATTCGAAATAGCGCTTAATAGTCATTGCTAAAATAGGAAATACGATTGCTAAGGGGCAAGAAGACATTTTGTGAATTTCTCCGATTTCCATCGAAAACGGGTAGAGCAATGGTTATTATTATATCGGCAGCTCGATGTAGCGGAAATGCATTTATAGTATTTTTTAATTGATGTTCTACCATCTTTTTGAATTATTGAAAGGAGTTATCCGGGTTATGAGAAATAAAACATTCTATTTTTAATACTATATGTAGGTATATGGTAAAAAGGTAGTATAATTGACATATGTATTGCATAGGTTGTAATGTTGTATACGTTGTAACAATGTTTATTTATATTGTATAAGTGCGTAGTATATATCTTCCATTATCTCGTATAAAACGTCTATGACATACAAAATAGTGAAAATTATCTCCTAAAATGAATATAGTTTGAAGTTTATAGTATTTTTATGGTTAATATATTATGTTATTATTTATTATATTAATTAAAAAGCCTTATAAAATAAATATTTAACTTATAATACATATATAAGTATGCTGGGTTCATTAATTATGGCGCAGGTATACAATTTTTTTATACTGAAATTGTGTCCATACCTTTGAATATATTTATATTTTATTGTGCTAATTTCATTACTTGGGTTTTAGTTAAATAATTGCATTATTTTTCTTTCTCCATTTAGTGACTTATAAAAACAAATGAATTACTAGGATGGTCAAAATGGATTTTACGCTGATTTTTACACATTGGAACATGTCATTATTCCTTTATCATAAAATACATTTTTAAACCGATAAATATATTTGTTGTTATTTTTTATTAGTATGTTAATGGCTAAGTGAGGTTATGAATTATGTATTTTAAACTTAACTCATTAAACAACGATTCTACCTTTTCATGAAATCACGAAGGTAAATATAAATTCAGCTTTTATAACTTTAATGAGATTAAAATGATTAATAAAATACAAATTTCCCAACAAATAAAGTATTCCGATTTTTCAACTCATGTAATATTGCCATTTTTAAGAGGTATCTGGTATATGTACGAGCATTGAAAATTATATATAATAACTATTGTAGGTGTGAGTTGTTTGACGGGTAATTTTATTGATTTAGTTACTATAGTAATTAATCATTGAATCCTTAATTCATTTAAGTGAACGTAAATTATTACAGCAAGTAAAAATATTCTGTATCTGTTTATTGCAATGTATGAAGTTGTTGCCGAGTGTCTGTTTTGCTCCAAATTAATTACTGGTACTTCCAATGGCTCGATTGAGTATGGTACATTTATCGAACACATTCGTTCTCAACACAAAAATATCAAGGTAAATATTTTGAAATAATAAAATAATATTGAAACAAGTATTTTATAACATACTTCAACATATTTGTTGTTATAAACAAAGCAAATAAGTCGTAGGATTTAAATGGTTATTTTTGTATATATATAATATATATACGATATCGCAATAAAAAAATATATCTATTTTTTATGCATTTATATTATGTACATTTCAATGATTTTTTTTTCCAAATTAAAGTGCATATTTTTTGAATTTATATATGTGTACGTCGTATATTTACTATAGCTATATAAGAACACTTAAACTAAACTAAATATTAATCAATAATGCCTATAATATTAAAGCAAACAGCAATATATATTTTTAAATTGAAATTCGAGAAAAAATATGTTGCAACATTATTTTTGTTATTAAAAGATAAAATATACAATCATTAAATGAAGACTTATCAAATGTCTCTATATTTGATATTTTTTATTCCAACTTGTATTTTGTATTTTCTACAACTTAGAAAAGTTGTTCATAGTTTTTTTTCATAGTCAGTCATAAAAAATAAATCAATGAACCCTACACCAATTAAATTTTAAACTTAAACAATTTTAGAATAATTTTCTAGAGTAATTTCCGTTATGAATTTCTATCTCTCTCAATGTTTTATAATATACAAATACGTATTATATATTAATAAATGTAAGTATATATATATATGTATACAAAAAAATATTGAAGTATACATTTATTTTTAATTATGTTAAAACTATTATGTTATTTCCAATGGTTCACTATAGAAGTAAACATTAATTAGTGAAGGCTTATATTTTTTTAGAAACTTAACTGTCCGTGTAATGGTTAAATTATGCACACTAGTCGTTGTTTAGCTTTTAGTTAGTTTCATATATTACAAAATTATTATAGGAATTGTATTAAATATATATACACGATGTTTATTATAAATATATGATAATGTAATATTATGTTAAGGCCATTTGGGAACAAATAATATGTTTTACAATATCAATTGTTAAAACAGTTGATGTTTAACAATTTAATCATTAAAAATTCAAAATCTTTAATCTACAAATAAACAAGTTTATTCTAAAATATTCTGTATGCCCACGTTGTATACATTGTACTAGGTACCTTTTTAGAATTGTTGATAATATTCTCTTTAGGTCTTAATTTTGAGATTTGAGTATACTCAAGTCTATTTATACTTTATAGTATAATATAGTATAATGGTGATAACCAGTAGGTAATGTAATAAATCACGGCACAAAATTGTTTTTTTATAAATTAGATATCCGACGAAGTTCCACCAACGTTCAAAGCTATTTGGAATTATATAGACTCAGCCGAAGGAATCAATTGTCTATGCATCAAATGTGGCTATAAAGGTAGACCAAAAGTAAAGTCCAGTAGAAATATTTCAGCAAAAAATTTGGGTGAGTTTGGAACATGTTTTCCATTATGTTTTATGGTATATATAAAACATCTGAAACGTCACCATGTTAAGGTCATATGCACATGTTGCAACACCGTCATTAGAAAAATTAATGAAAAATAAATATGGATTATTTATTCAATAAGAACAATTCATTTTGTTGTATAGACCTGCCACCTGCAGTAGTTAATCGATACATTTCATTACTGTAAATTGTGTTTATACATTTTTATATTTGTCTTAATTACCCTAAACTCTATAGTATTAAAATCTAAAATGAAATGTTTATACGCAAATAAGAGAAATAATTAATATATTTTCTATAATATATAAAAATAGTTATATGCTAAAGTTTAACTCAAATAGAAATTTATAAATTTTGGTATTATATGAACTTGGTATCGTATAATGTTATTTAAATAATAGTATGATTTACTCTAAATCGCTTTCTTAATACACTTAAATATTTGTTTGAAAATTAGTATAGTTTTAAATAATATATGTAATATATTTTTATATATTAAACATGTTTTTTTTTTCAAATCTATTTTAAGTAATATAATTAGTAAATTTGAATAGAAGAAAAAAATTACATAAGTATCACACAATTAGAGAAAATATCTATTGATATGTTAGTTTAATAATATAAACTATTGATTATTAAATTTAATTAACACAATCGTGTAACTTACATCAAATAAATTACATAATAATATAGTATTATAGCTATAATATACGTTTTGATTCATATTATTATTATTATGATTTATAAATTGGTAAGATCAATTATTAGATTTAATTTAAGGACTATAAATATTACTTTTTGAAGAATGAAATTGTATAACTTATTGCAATTTAATTATTAGTTTATTCATATCAATTTCTCATTAGCCTAAAATTTTTAATTTTTCAAGGTAAGATCTGCAGTGATTGTTAATTCGATGGAAACAAAAACTAAAAAAAATAAATAATAAAGTACCTTCTTGATATACTTTATACACATTTTATTGTTCTGAAAATAGTAATTTATTTATCTTCATCAAAAAAGCACTTTGTTATTTATATTTTACTTTAGCAGTTATTTTCCCAGTAAAACAATTTAAAATTATTTTAACAACGATGAATAATAATAAAAGTTAAATCATCAAAGCTGATTTGTTAAGACTTTTTTTAAAAAATTTATATTGTCGATGTTATATTTTATTTAAAATAATCTGCTTAATTTTTATTGAATCAACAAAAATTCCACGATGGATTTTTTATTTAAAAATGTTGTAAGCTAACACCTAGGTAGGTATATAACGATACATATTATTATGTAATCTATTGATTAGTACTTTATTACATTCCGATTTAATCAAGTTAACTTAATAAAGCAACCTGAAAAACATTTTAAATTATCAAAAATTTCAAAAATTTCAATTTTAGGTAATAATATATGAATCATAACTTATGATAGTATATACTAGATGTTGATACCTAAATAAATAATATTTTAATATTATTTTTCAATTTATGATTTATTCTATTATATTCATTGGCCATCAATCCGGTGGGAAGAAGATTTTAAATTACTCCTATTTTTATACTTGTGTAAACTACAAAAATTATATTGATTATAATATATTATGATAATATCATAATATCTTGTTATTTGTACAAGTTATTTTTTAGGTAACAAGATTAAAATTGTTGACCATTAACAATATTGCATTATTAATATTATATATCAAACACACTCAATATTAAATTACCCATAACACTGTTTTTGGTTTAAGTATAAGCTAAGCTAGTACACAATGCAGGTATATTTACGTTAAATACATGATTAAAAGTAAAATTTAGATTGTATTAGCACAATATAAAATATTTAATATTTATAATGTTTATCGTTTATACCTATTTCCTTTGTCTAGCCCTTTTATATCAGCTATATTAGAATGCAATGATTAAAAATGTTTATTTAGTATTGTAAGTAATATAAGTATATATAGTTATTATAATATATGTTGATACTATACCTATTGGCTACTATGTGTTATACATAAAACACATACAATTAATAATAATACAATTAAATAATTATATAGATATTGTTTTTGAGTGATTGAAATTTAAAATCGCAATAAATTAATGGTCGTATTTATAAAATTATTTAGTCGTAGGTATATGTAAACTTTAGTATGAATTGTATAAAAAATATTTCCTACTTGTTGCAGTTAAAGATATGCATAATTTGATAAAATGATAAATTACGGAATATAAACATATAATCAAGATTCTTATCAAGTTATGTATTATATTTTTTAAATAGGTATAAAAAAAATATAATAATTACAAGCGTTCGAGCAGCCTGCAATATATTATTTTTTTTTAGTTTTTATTTATTCTTCAATTAGATAAAGGCTCCACTGAACGTGTTATTATTATATTATAACATATGATTTTTAAATTCACGTTTTGTTTCGATATTGGTTTTAATTGATTGTTATAGGTGTTTTTAGTGTTATTAAGTATTATAGGTACACTTATATATAATTCTTTAGCTGAGGGACACAATGAGTGAATAGGTGAGAAAAACGATAAAAAATGGTTCTATTATCGAAAGATGTTTTTAACGAAAACAAATTATCACTTTGAAAAGGTGGCGATAATAAGGGGTCTTATAACACTAACTTCCGTTAAATTATGCCTCTATAAAGCCGGAAGTGGTTTTAACGAGAATGAAGGGGCCATTCTTAGAGCGAGGAGGGGTCATTATTATAACGTCTCACCGGTACACGTTGCGGAACGGTATACCAAACGATGCGTATCGATCATTGCAAAGTACGTACCTTGTGGCTGGTATAGATACCTAGTGTCCTAGTACCTACCTACCACCAATATACTAAATAAAATAATAACATTTTTAACTGGAAAGATTTAATACATTAATATGTTTTATTATTGTTTCAATATTTTAATTCTAATCTTATATTTCCAAATTTCAGGTAGGAAAATAACCACTCGGGTTATATTGTAATATCCGTCCTAGCATTACATGAGCAACAAGCCTACAAATATGGGTAAGAATCAAATTAAAAATAGCTGAGTGATTTTAAATAAAATTATAAATATGAGATAACAAAATAGTATTTCAAATTTAATAATTCGATTATGCATATTAAATTTCTCTATCTTATATACGCATACAATATAGCAAATTTCCATTCAGCAGAATCCATTTTATATTGTTAGGCTTGATATTATTAGAGTAAATTTACTCAAAATTAAAATTAAAGATAAGAATATTATTCTATTATTTAATTCTTCACATAGGCTTATATTGGTGTATTATCATAAGTTAATTATAGCTGTGTAAAATATTAAAACATTAAAATGCTCATTACTTACTTTAAATGTATAATGTTAATAAAAGCTTATGTAATGACCTAGATAATATTCTTACTTTTAGATTAATAATATTTAAATTTACCCTAATATTAAAGTTAACAACATAAAATTAATTCTACTGAATGAAAATTTACTGTGCTGTATGCCTGTATGTATGCAAGACGGAGACAATACATGCGGGTGTAGCATCCTCTTAAGTTAAAAGGAAAAATTCGTAACTATATACAGGTAATTCAACAAGCATACTCACCTCCATTTTCTCTTTAAAAATTCATTTATTCAAATCCTGATTTTTGGAATTGTTAAATGTTTTCAAAGATTTTATATTTGGAGTTACAGTTTTCTGTTTTTCAAATGAATCCTCTCCTTCTTATTAAGTACTGTAAATTGTTATTTTCACCAATATTTCTTGGAAGTGTTAACTTTTGAAGATTAACTATATTAAATTTGGAACTATTTTTAAGAATCATAAATATTAAAAAATACAAAAAACTTATATATTTTCATAATATTAGCCATTAATATCCTAAGCCATTATCATGTACAAATTAATATTATTATCCTTGGTACACAAAATTAAATAACCCAAAAACTGTTCATTCGAATTTTCAGAAAAATATCCACTTAATAATTATTGTAATATAAAATGGAATACTCATTTGAATTCAGAAATTTGATTCTCCACAGAATATACTCATTGTGTAATTCAGAAAATCTCAAGAATTTAAATATATAGTATTTGAGTTATTTAAAAATTCCTTGAATTAAATTTAGAATAACAGCATAATTGAAAGAAAAAAAGAGGTCGAACATACTTAGTGAATCAACTATTATAACATAGCTGTAACTAGAGTTAGGCAATTTCCGAGAATTTCAAGGAATACCCAGGAAAGCTCAGGACTAGAAATATAGAAAACTTCATGAGAAACATTTACTGCGTTTACTTTATAAATGTATTAATCATTATGCTATAATAAATAACGTATTTCAGTTATATTTTATTATATTTTTATTATATTTAATACATATAGTTAAATGATTATTAGTGAAAAACAGAACAAATTAAATTATAATTTTCTTTAATAGAATATAAATAAAAAATAAAAAAGTTGGACAAGTGGGTCATAATAATACACAATATTAATTATAATTTATAAGGTTAAGATTTTATAGTAATATAAAGTATGGAAAAAATTTAAATATTAAATATTATGTGATAAGACATCAAATTATTTACAATATATAAGTATGTGGTATGAAAATGTGAAATTATCATAAATTTCCATAAAAAAAATAATGCTTTATAATGCGTTATATCTGAAACCTAAATCTACAATTACATACTTTACGTATATGTTCAAATTTTTATTCAATGATAAATCATTGTATATGAAAAACGATTCTAAGTGGAGACGGTCTATCAGCTTATATATGACAACTAACTATATTTTATAATAATTTTTTTTTATCTAGTTTTTAAATTAACTAATTTTATTATTATAGCGTTACGGTAAGTTCGTTTAATTTGTTTTCGAAAAGTTGTATTATTAATATTATTATAAAAAAGTGTAAATAGGTTTATAGTATACTTGCACATAGATAATATTTTAAAATTAATCTACGTATTTTGAAAATGTCATTACGTAAAGTAAAATTCATAATGAATGTAGTCGGTAGATACCTACATATATGTAGATAGAAAAAAATATGCATTAGTGTATTTTTATAAAGATATTAAAAATAACGTAAGTACCTAGAAGATCTCTATTAAATTTTCAAGAATTTTAACTCACAAAATTTTTTTTTTATAGTCATTTTAAAAATAGAATTAAAAATATCGTAAATTTTAATTTTCTGATCTAAATAATACAAAAAGAAACAGAATATTTTCAAAATTAAACCATAAAAAATATAGAAAACGATAGTATAAATATTTAGTAAAATTTGCAAGTATCTACAATTTTAGCGTTAATAATTTATTTAGAAAATTAGTTGGAATTTTTGCTTTTTATCTTACCCCCAAAGTACCAACTAGATCTAATTTAAAACTAATAACCATAATATACCTAAGTTAAAAATGGAAGCATTTTTATTGCCTCAAAAGTGATGACAGGCACAAATAAAAGTTATAATATTATTGAATTTAAAATAAAACTAACATTAAAAAAATAAAAATATGCATTACACGTTCGCAAGTATTTTTATTGGAATTTTTCAATAATAAAAATTCTTAACTATAAAAAAAAAAAATTAGGTATTAAATTAAAATTGAATAATGTTAAATTATCTATGATATTTTGTTGAATGTGAAAATGAACATCCTGTGCTTATTACGCGCACACATTCGTGTTTATATTTAATTATTTAAATATCTATTATGATTTATTATGAAGGTAAAATACCAACAATAGCTTTATACTAAACTTTTAAAACCAAAATTCTCGTTGTTGATGGTGCTATATAATTTCCTTTTGTTAAATGTTTGGCTTAATTTTAGTAGTAGGTATATACTATTTTTTTAGAAATACAATGTTACCCACTACGTTCACAATTATATTGCAATTTTTACATTTTTTATAGGTGCTATTCTTTATTTATATTAAAATAAACGTTGGTGCTATTAATAATGCCATTTTTTAAGGATTGAAGATATACAATCGTGTGTGTATTTTTTAGATGGCAACCACCAATGGTACTGACACGGGATCAGCAAAAACCTAATTTTAATTACCTAGTTAATGGTATGTATTTAAAATTTAAGCTATTTTCAATATTTGATTTGAATTACTTTTAAAACAGATATGTGGTATTCAAATGATACTTCGTTTAAACTATTATAAATAAGTAAGTACCTCATTATGTGATGTACAATTTATGTATAAATTATCTTGTATTTTTTTTTTTTATAAATTATGTAGTTAAAAAAGTATACGTTTTCAACAAACCACTAAGTTTAATTTACTTTACTTAACCACAAGGAGTAAATATTTGTTAATACTAACAAATAATTTTCTTTATAAATAATAATTCTAGTATGATCATAAATTCATAAATTATGTTTTGAAGTATAGAATAGAAATATTCTTGTGGGAATAAAAATATTGTTTCGGTTTATACTGTTTATATAGGAATAAGAATTTTAAGACATTCCACTAACAATCTTGAGGTAATTCCAAGCTGCAGTTATATATACTATATATATTGCATATATATATATATATATATATGTATAATAGTTAATAAACACATTTAATTATTTGTATAGTACAACTGCAGTGAAAGAATTGATGAAATTAAGAAATGTGGGTTCATTGACATTTCTTCAAATTATAAATTACTAGTAATGAAAAGTTTTAAACTATAGTTGAATAGCACCAACTTCAGAATAAAATGTCAAAAGCATTTTTAAGGTAAAAGTTTTTTTCCTTTAATAATACAATAAACACCCATTTATTCAAAATGTAGAACATTTTTTTAAAATATGAACATATTCTAGTTTAAAAGGTACAAAAGGATTATGGATTTAAAGTTATCTATTTTGTCGTATTATACATATTAGATGTTATATAAATAATAAATATATATTTAATATTTTATTCAATAAATTATCATATCTTAAAGGTGTTTTGTAGTTGGGTTAGTGTACTTAATATATTTCCAAACTTAAATATTTATTTATTTCTCATATAATTTAAAGCTATTTTATGATATAAAAAAATAGACAACATTAAGTAGTAGAGAAATTTATAATCATTCTATAATAATAGCTAGTATAATACATAAATAATTACAACAAATATATAATATTTTATAATGTAACATACTTATAAATTAAAAAAATTATAAATGTTGCCATTAAAATTCCAATATATATTATGTCAAATTATGTATATTGCTTCAGAAATACTGTTAAATCTAATATATCGTCATAAATGAAACATTTTATGGTTCATACAACATGTCAATTTATTATTAAAAACATAGAAATAAAGATAAATAAAGATAAACAAACCCATATTATATATAACTAATACATAACAATGTAACTAAGCGATTTTCTAATTAAATGAAAACTTAATAATTTTAAATATTTTACTTATTTTAGTATACGTTGAACCTTTTATACATATGATTTAAATATCGTATACAGTATACCTATATATATTTTATTATTATTGTACTATATGGACATTTAAAATTAAACTAAATATATTTCCCCATTAAATAATATTCACATGTTACCTCAAAGAAAAAAATGACTATTTAGTATCGCAAGAAATCGGAAACTTGTTTTTCTAGTTCGATACTCAATAATGACAATAAATATTTATTAAAAATGTTGAATAACCATTTTAGCTGACTATTAAACTAAATAAATAAATTGTTTGTTATCATAGCTGTTTTTAAAACAATACTTTTTTTCCATGATATTTTAATAACAATGGAAATTTCTGTTTTAATAAATACATCGAGTTTTCAAAAAATACATTTTTCATTTTAATATAATGTTGCTTATAAAAGCGTGATTTAACAAGCCTCGGTTATTATTATTACTCATGCGTAAACCAATAATTTAAAAAACGGAATCATCTTTTTAAAATAATTATTTTGACAAAAGAATCCAAAATATATAAATAAATATTAGGCTCCACTTTTGTGTACATTTTCTTAATTATAACAAAAGTAAACGAAGCACGAGTTCTTGACTTTTGTAAGTTTTAAAAATGGCGAAATAAAAACTTTAAATTCTTTTGACAAAGTTATTACTTGGGATTATAGTTAATACAAATGAAATTAGTTTTATAATTTTAGACTTCATATTTTCAATCATTATTCGAGGTATAAAAAGAGTACAAAACAATATTTCTGAAATTTCCAGCAAAAATTACATGACTCGATCGAATCAACTGTAATAACATTATTTTGTTTTGTTTTTTACGCATACAAAATTTAAAATACAATACCTATACGAATAGCTTTTTGTTATGTTTTAAATTCATTTAAAACATCAGTGTTCTCTACTCAGAAATTATTTTATTTATAATATGAATAATGAAAATATTTTAAAATCTAGATAAAAACTAAAGAAGCAAACGAAGAGTATAACTTACTAATGTTATTGCATTTTATGAATTACATAATTAATTCGTGTTAAAGCGCGCACGTACAAACACGGAAATGTTGGTAACGTAGAATTTTAACTTTGTTTGTACATATATTATTATAATTATATAATATAGAAAATTACGTAAGGCTGTCTTTGACGATGTACAGAAATTTCACGTAATATATTGTCGTAGGTCCGTGAGTTGATTTGTATCGACTTATTAAATAGATACAATGGATAATAATAATATATTAATATGTGACTATTGCGATGTTGAATCCGTAAAGTTAAGCAAACACAACTGTTAGTGTAAGCTTATGCATAGTCATGCGTGTCCATATTATATACAAAATGGTTTTTTTTTTTTAAATTCTGGTTTTTAGAATTTTCAAAATGTATAGAAGAAAATAATATAATAATATACAAAAAAAAAAAAAAATTATTATTAAAAAACATCATCTGCTTAGTTACTATATTGATTATAAAAATAATTGTTTCAATCTGTTTACAACAAAAATGGTGATAATTGATAGAAAGACTGAATACATTTTATACCATAATTTGACACTTCTTAATTGTAAAAAGTCTAAGTATTATAATATAGACCTTATAATACAATATATTGTATATATTATTATATAAGGCAAAAAATTGTATTTAAATAATTAATTATTTGAAAAATATAATAATATAAATATGAGTATGCTTGGTGAATCACCCTATATACTATTATAATAAATGTTACCATATGATATTACCTATATTGGTATTTATTATTAATTTATACATAAATTTGAAATGTCATGGCATCTCGAAGACGTGCTTTATCACCGATTGTCGTCGGAGATTGCTTTCAATTTCGTATGTAGAAACTATACTCTACGCCTTTGTTATGTCTTATGTATTACATTAAATTTAGGTCGATAACTGCAGAAGGTACTTATACGCACACGCATATCGATTTCATCGTTTCTTTTATCACATAATATTATTTTAAGTCTAAGAATTACAGGATTTAGCATAGGTATTTTTCATGATCCTCGGCTGGAAACATCTTTCCAAGCCAATATATAAGGTTTATACATCAATCAGTTCAAAAAAACAATTTCTCGAAGTATTTTAGTTCCAAGGTAATTTCTTTTAGAATTTTCGAATACATTTTTTTTCTGTTTTGAGATTAGTTACTCACATTTTTATAAGAATCGAGTGAATTCTTTGATTAAAATCCATCAATTATTTCGTATTTGTTTAAATTTTCTACGAATATAATATTAAATATATTGTTTTCATAACACTTTTCCTCTAATTTGTACGTTTAGTTTTCAGATATTATAAAGCATTATAAAGAATATTGTTTTTATAGAATATTTCAATAAATTATTACCACATACCTATATTATACCTACATAATATTATTTGATGTTTCATAACAAAATATTTACCGGCTAATATTTAAAATTATTTTCATATTTTTTAGTAGGTACATTAAAATCTTAACTCTAAATAATATTATTATTCTTAATTAATTTATTATATTATTTTATTTTATGCGTATACGATTATTTTTCGTATAACCTATTACCTATACCTAAAGATTATGATATATTATTTGTGTTATACTATATAATATTATATAGGCAGTAGAGTAGGTATACATTATACACCATCATCACCATAATCATCATACACACATAGGTAATTATTATAATGTATATACGTAATAAATATCAATGCAATATTTACGTTAAACACTGACCACGGTCAACGAATAGAATATTATTAGGTTACGTTCATATGACTGCACACACACAAACACGCGCGTCAGTGGAACGCGTAAAAAAATATGGCCGACAAACGATTTGGCGTGTAACACATATTACAATAATATTTCAGGTTTCGTGGTCGGCAACACACGCGAGGTAAACCACGCCATCATAATAATAATAAACATTATAAAAATAATCGACGGATTTGAACTAAACTCGCGCAATACCATAGTATTATGCGATTTAGCAAAATCAATTCTGTACGGTTTAAGTACATTATTAGAAGAGCGCATCATGATTATGAAAATAATATTATGAGTGTACAGAATGGGTTTTTCGTAAGACTCGTTAGATTTTTGTACCTCAAAACGTACGTAATGTGCGTACATTCGAATTTCGTCCGATACTCGGATGAAAACTTCCGCTACCGACTTTTCAAAACGTAATTTTTTCTTTGAAAATATATTCTAATGTATACCTACTAGGTATTCAGTTCAAAATTTGAACGAGGTTCTCGAGTTAGATATTCTAGGTTATGCAACGTTCAACGATTCCAACTGGATATTTGAATGTATAATCTATTATCGTATTATAATGCGCGCCGCAAGGGCTTAGAATATGTGATCGTACACAGAAAATATTATAAGTAGTCAGGTACATGTTATCGGCTATTTGAGTACGTAATACGCTGTTACAAATTCAAAAAATTAGAATCCTATAATAAACGCGTGGGCGTGTAAATATGTGTCTCGTGAGATTTTCCGCGCGCTTGACGGAAATGTTTTATAATACTTAATAACATTATTCATCGTCAGTCATCACTTCGTCAGCGCAAAACGATAACAACGATATACCTGTATAATAAAAATAATATGCACTGCTGCAGGGTTCGAGCCGAAATTCATTTGTCGTATAAAATATTCGCATTTCACGGTCGCCGGCACACTCTGTAGACGAACCTACAACGCGTTATAATATACCTACAGTAGAACAACGTACTACCCGTGTAGTGTAGCTTTATTTTGACCTTTTTCGGTTACACTCTGCCGATCCGCGTTTTCGGTACAAAAATAATAATAATTTATCGTCCAGAACGACGGGCCTCGTACGCAAACACGCTACATGATAATAATTATTATCTGATACCACGATAATATTATAATGATTCAGCGTGTACACTGCACTTATAATAATATGTGTGTATACAACATACGCGATTTCCGGTATCGCCCACACCCGCCTCGCCGAGGTCCACCCTTCCCGCCATCCCTATACCCCGCCGCCGTAATTATTTGCGGTGTTAACGAGCTCGCGGAAACCGAACGTATATTATAAAAAAACACATCTCACGTATACATCACGCGTATTATATACGTACGTACGTACGTACATTAAAACAGACTGTCCGATTTCACGAGATATCGGGATTCAGGACTTAAATAATATTATTTGTGTACCAAAGTACCGATACTGCTGCTGCATAGCACATCCGCACTCGTCTCGTCTCTCGTGACGTGTTGTTTCCGTCTTTTACGAGATCGTAATGCACACTATAAATTCGGTTAGGTTAGGTTATAATATATATGGTTCAGACGTACACGTTTGGTTTGATTGGTTTTATTGTTATGGAAAACATTGTCTCGTATTGCCGAACTTTTAGGAAACACGATTTATCTGCGGTTTGCAGGTTGCGAGCGTTTTTTTTCGATATTTTTTGTTTTGAACGAGCTGTGGGCCGATTTTTACACTTTTAACGGTTATAACTCGCAATAAAATTAAAACACACAGAATAACTTGTGGCAAACATATTATTATTTCAAAGTTTTTAGAATTTATTATTTCACGTGTTTTTCTCGGAACGTTATCTGGCAACGCCGCTGGAAACCAGTTTCTAAGTAAAATATAAAAATATATTTTATTAGGTATAATCCACACATGCCCAATAATAACAAAAATGTTCTGCTTTAATAATACGATGCAACATATAATATAAGCTACCTATGATGTTTTTCTCTGTCGCTCCTGTATGTTAAATATTTAAAAATTAGGTAGTTAAAAATAAATTCGTTTTAAAAACTCGTTGTGCTTATATTACTTAATTATTATTTCTACGTGCACAGAGTGTAATCGCTTTTTTATGGGTACTCGTATTTTAATGTTATTAAGTTCTATGACCATCTCGGGCTCATTTTTATTATACATTATTATAATATTGTGTGCGTGTAAAACAATTTTCAATAATATTGTCCTTGACGGGCAAACGATTCTTTCTTTTTATTATGGTATAATAACATTATGATACCTATTATATTGAATAGGGTCTTCGGTTAATCCGTGCTCGCGCACAAATTTCATTGGCCTTTTCCCTCACTCCGCTCCCGCGAGTTTTTGATTTATAATCCCGTTCGACATACGATATAATAGTATTAAATTATACAGGTACGCATATGCATACAAGCACGAGTACTTATACCACGTGGTGTGGCAACGATTTTTTTTCCCGTAAAAATTTCACAATATTCGGCACCAGGCTGATGCTTTTTTATGCGCGTACTATACGGCGACGACATCAACGACTACAACGTGCAGGCAGTAACACACAATATACTCGTATAATATCATAGTACAACCGTAGTGGACCATAATTTCCTTGTCCAAAAGGGGGACACTTTCTAAAAAAAAAAAAAACTTTAGAATCACAGATAACCTATATGGGATAAAATTATAAAACGATTAAATTACAATTTTACCTTCGTATAATATTATAATATTATAAATATTTAATAGTAAAATAACATTTGAATACCTACCTACTACTGTTTATGAAACATATAGTACAGGTACATGGATCGTACATGTATTTAAAATATAATTATAATTTATGAGTGAATAATGATAGTGGCCAATGTTACGACGGCGTAATTTATACAACTAAAAACATAACAATACATACATTTTTCACTAAAACATTATTAACGATAAACAAATTTAATGAATACCTATTTTGAATTTTCACAAATAAGACAAAAGCGCGGGATTGTTTAGAAACGGGACGCAGATCTCAAGAACACGACAATTCTTCCTAATGCGGAAGAGTTTGAAGATTACACCAAAATACATAGGTAATCCGTCAATTTTAATTTTGTATAAACGAAATGCTATACAATTATCTATCGACTTTTGTTATGAAACTCGATAGTACCTATAGTAGTATTAACATGGGCGTCCACAGGTAAAATTTTAGAGGGGTCAAAATAAAAAAGTTCACATATAAATGTAAATATGCCATATTTTTTAAACTACAAGTTCATAATATTTTTTGTACTGCATGAGGGGTCAAGTGCCCTATCTTACCCTCCCCCAATGGGCGATCGTGAGTATTGATATGACTGGATTATATATGTATATTCGATTTTGCATCGCAATCGCATGTGTATTGTGAATCCAACACCAAAATATTAATAATAATCAATATGTGTGCTCACATTTTAGGAAACCGTAATTTATTATTATAAACTGACCTACGTTGTATGATAGGCGAGTGACCATAGATACGCGTTAAACGCCTCCGCCGCCGCAGCGAAGGGTTTTTGTACCATAATCGGTTTCGGCCAAAAGGGCTGGCGGGGTGACACGTCGTCGTGTGGAATAATATTCGATGACAGATGGTTTGCGGCTTTTTTTTCCACACAATATTATAATAACGTGCGTGTTTAATGTATATTTAACGTGCACACATAATTGTATGCACCACGTTTTGTAGTCGTCCATATTTTGCATTGTGTCGGTATTGCATATATATAAAACGTTTGGTTTCCTATAAGCGGCGGCCAGACGAAGAACGCGATTTTTCGTTTTTTACGCGTCCTGGCAGCAATAATATATATTGTGTTACACCGTCATAGTATATTATTACGGAAAAATACCTATATTTACTTTTTATCATGACCACGAGAACTCGGCCAAACATTATCTTATTGTTCATATAATATATTTTTTACGAAATTGCTCGGTTTGTTAAATCGTAGGTCGTGATGGTTATTGAATCGGCGGCCTTCTGGTCCCGCATACACCATAACGTCGAGTTGGCATATATATGCTGCCTACGACCTACCTCAAAAAAACTACATACCGAGGAATGTTATGAATTTCGTTCAGTTTTCTACCCACAAATATTAGTACGACGTGCCTACTCTTGTATTATGATGATGATAACTTACCTTTTACTGTTTCTATAGCAAATAATACCTAAGTATTTCTTCATCGTAGTATATTATATAAGACATTTGTAATAAGTATAATAAATTCAGATTGAGTATAGTTTCATTGTTATGTTACTCTAAAACACTAAACAACATCTGTTGAGCTACTACTTTGTCATAATCTCAAAAAAAAGAACATTACATGTTATTTATTAAAGTTGTATATTGCGACAGCTATATAGTTTCGATTCATATGATGAGCTGCAACTGTACTTCAGGACTTACTCTTAGATGCTATGATATATAATTATATACATATTTTAAATTATCATAGTGAATATATTGTTAGATTGTCGTAGTATTCAGTTCTACGTTGGCGACGGACAACCTTCAAGTTTTGACGCTAAATGACATTTCTAATCATTCGGTATCGTATATATTACATGTATATAATATAGTGACGTCCAGCAAAACAAATAAGGTCACCAAAGTGTGTACCCCAACGGTTTCCCATGTTTAGAACTTTGATCGTCTCATTGTCAACGGGTTCGTTAGATCATTTTAATTGGTCGTATAAGGATAAATGAAAAAAGAACACAAATTTCAAATCATTTATTGACAACGTCATTTCTGTAGATGAAATTAATTGTTTAAATGCATTTTATATCGAATGTTTTGTAATCGTACAGCGTGTAACGTAACGTTGTACATTTATAGTGCGTTAATAACTTACCTTAGGTATACTATACGTCGTTTTCAATGTAAACAATAATAATAATAAACATCAGATGCAGTAGACAGATTGTGCTGTAGTTATGAAGACTAACTAAGCTCATACTAAGTTTCAATAATCATAATATATTTTTTTTTGAATATTTTTTTAAATTTCATAAACACATAAAATACACGTAATTACCCCCTAGCAGCGGGCGTTACTGCCGTTACTAACGATAATAGAAAAATTAAAAAAAAAAATTATTAAACAATTGTTTAATTGGCGAAGTTGTGGGATGCTAACAATATTCCAATAACTGCAATGATTCACGGTGGAAAAAAACCATATTATCTTCTACCCTATAACTGAGTATATCAAAATTCAAAATAACAGTCCATAACCTAGAACCTTTGTATAAAAAATAACTATATAGCTACTATTGGTTTTATAAATTATAGGTGATAGCCGGAATAAGCTGTGGTAAACGAAACGTCAAATAATTGGGTGAATATTGGGGCTAGGTCAGTTAAGTCCGAACATTTTTCGTTTCCCATAACGCAACAATGCAAGTGAGAATTTTAAGAATCATTAGAAACATTCTTTCAGAAGTCCAATAATTTTAAATACCATCATAGATACACCTTGTAGGTATATACTACTATGTAGTCGATCGATTAATTTAAATACGTATTATTTTATACGTGAATACAATCATGTTTTAGTATGGTTATTATTTATTATTTTTTCATACGAACCGTTAGTAATTAGTTAATTAATAACAAAATAATTATAGCCCATGTATTATAATATCGTTTATATATTTATTAAAATACTAATAAATTGTTTATAATTATAATTACATTTACACACACACACACACACACATACACATTCACATATATATATATATTATAAGTTTGTATATTGTTGTATTATTATAAAATGCATTGGATCTGCTGCAGCTTTTCATTGCACATTATCTATTTTCAAGGACATTTTTTTCCTACATGACTTATAGTATATAGCATAAATTGGCATGTGTAAGAATGATCATATTATATACTATAAATGCGTTGCAAAATTATTAATCCAATAAATTTTCTAAAATTAAATTCATAATATTTGTCCAACTTGTTACCGTCGTGGATAATGAGAATTATATATTATAGCATGTACGTATCTATAGCCTATATGCACGCAAATTAATTTCCTTATACAAAAGTCGTGTTCAAATATCCTTGATCACTACACACAACAATATAAAAATATAATAGCAACTGTATAGAAAATAACCACGATAATAAGTAAAATTGTATTAAAATGTATTTTTAATTTTTAGTCGTATAGACTAACTTGATTAATTAATATTTTTTGACAAATAATAAAATTTTATTTAGTATCTACATTACGTACATTTCCGTTTATCACGTAATTTATTTATATTCTGTGAATTAAGGATATAACGTTAGTTGATATTTTGCACCGTCTATAAACGTATCAACGGAATACAATTTAAACTAGGTATGCAATTACAGAACTTAAGTTTATAGTTCTTACGCACATCTAAAATTAACAAGTAATCAAAATAATTTCGCTGCAATAAAATCAAACATTTTAATGCACATTTTAATTGAACATCTTATCATATACACGCATATATTTTATAGTTTAATAAAAATAGTTGTATAATATATTTCACATGCAATTCCGCACGATTATATTCTAAATGCATTTTAATAATCTACCGAACACCTATATTACTTAAAATCAGCTACTATAGCTATATATTAAGTGTTATAGTATAAATAGTTATCTGTTCAGTGGTTTTGAAATCAAAGTAACAAACGTAATATTCGAATAAAACGTAATCACAAATTTGAATTAAGTTAACATTCATACGTTATAATGTGTTGGAAACGGGCGTGATAACAAACCATTTTATGGGGAAACATAAAAATAATCGTTTGGACGGTCTAATAGTTTATAATAATTCAATACAGGCTTACTCACTGGAATGGGTCGGTAGGTATCTATATTATATAGGTATGAGTGTCACGAGCTACGAGCCTATATTATACAGTTTGGTGAACGAACCGTCGCGGTGCAGCAGTCGAGATCTCCGCGACAGTGACAGCAGTCATCATCGGAGAAAACGATTTTCGCTCCGCTCAGCGTATATTCTCCTCGTACAATACGAACAGCCTCTTTAATTGACTACCGATGACCAACGTTCTACGACGACAACGTAATAATATCTTAACAACATCCGAGCCATTATTATTTGCAACACGCTACCGAAGTATAGTATAATATCATATATATATATATATGATAGGTACGAGTCTATTATATTATACTTCTACAGTTATATACATGTGCACGGCGCATACCGTATTACGTTATACGGAGTGGTTGCGGTATAAACGAGTTATTTTTTGCCGTCACACGACTCGCGTGATGAATAACGGTTTTGTTCGTTGTGATGTATTTTATATTATTATAATATCAAACGATAGTATCACTGACCACAACAGCAGCAGTCAATGACAGACGAAATAAGATTAAAATCGTTTTTTTTTCGCGACGCGCCGTGATAACAATATTATATATTAATATACATATATGCATATAATGAAGTTCACCGAGTGGCTATGTCGACGTATTAAATCATTATATAACACAATAACATCACGTACAAGATCGTTTTTATGTGTATACATATTCGTATTATACCATATAGATGTATCTTTATGTGTCTATTTATAATTGTGCATATCGTCGTTTATAAATAACAGTTTCTATAGCAGGTGTCAATCGTGACATTGTCTGTACCTATACACTATATACAATATTATGTAGTCTGGTATTATGTCTAGCTAATATATATAATATGATACGTCTACCGAGTATAGACGATTTAACGAGTAACACAGTGGCGTTGAACTTCTAAAATCTGACTCAGACCAAATGAAAATACAACTACGGTTCCTGGTAAGTCGTTTTTTTTCGTTTTAGCAAGACGATGGGAACTTAGTAATGTGATAATCGAAAATCTTGTTCGAGCGTATACATACACGATATTAAAGTTGTTCACTGAATACGTTTTTGTGGTTTTACACTGATGCTGGAAAAAAAATACTTAAAACCGTGTGTACCCGTGAGAGTTTTGAAATATAGTAGGTATATATATTTTATATGGCATATAATCCGTTTGGGATTGTGTAAACGTTCATCGCAATTTGTTCGCTATCGGATACAATAGTGAAAGTTTTCGTATTAGGTGAACGACACCCACTCGTTCGAGATTACTGCGGTGGCGGGACGACGAAATAATCATAATAATAATAATAAATAAATAAAATAAAAGGCATTATAAAGTTACTGAGGTACAATATAATACATACGTATAGTTTATGCCTACATGTGTACGTTTATCATATGGAAGAACGCGACACGCGTATAGATATGTATAAATTATAGGTAGGAATATATTATTTACACAGTGGCCTACGCTCTCCGCGCGAGCCCACGACCGATAGATAACAAACAATCACACTCGGACGGAAATATTTTCGAAGGCTGGAAATGAAAAAAAAAATTATATATATATATATTAAAAATCGTTATTTATTGTGCATTATTGCGAATCACGTTTTGGCCCGACGATCCGTATAATAGTCGTACACGAGTAGTACAACAACTACAACGTATAGTGTAGGTACACAATATATTTCCTGTATAAAAAAAAAAAAAAAAAATAGGTACGCGTGTACGATAAATTATAAATCCGTTTTATGAAATACAAACCGTTTTACAACGGAGATCATCAATGGTATACACTTTAGGGTACGGTGGAAGTCGCGGCGAATGTTTCCGCGCGCAATGCAATATATATATACCGCGTGTACACCGTGGGACGGACGGTTAAACACAAACCGCGTAAGCGGTCGTAAAATATCGCACTATATACGGTGGTGTCCGAGTAGTGAGTATATACATACAAACATATGTATATATATATATATATATACCTATGTACTATACGGACGGACACTAAATTTCGTGATTTGTTAGCTTTTTGTATTCGAATGCCGCCGCCGATAATACTGCAGTCGCTGCAAGTGCACCGTCGTTGCACCGCTGTTGCTGCAGCTGTAGACCTCTGTCGACGGACATGTAGTAATAATAATAATAATAACAAAAATAGCTCATACAACAGTTCGCCGTAAAACGTATTACCTATATAATATATAATAATAATAATACGTGCAGTATGCGCATAAATTATATCTCTGACTCGGAGACTTGTTCGTTGGAAAATCGGACGTCGATCATTGCACGTCATTCATTCATGTTGTATATTATTATTATTATTACCTATTTTACTTCGCATCATAACGTTTGTATTTATTATTTAATGTGGATGATGGTGCAGACTGCAGTCATATCACTGTCGTTCCGTTGTAGCACGATCATTGTTCGGTCGTTCGCGTGTACTCGTGTGACGAAGTTAATGGATTTCGTCCTAATTTCGACGAATCACGTTTAAACCTCTCCCCTCCCGCCCCGGATAACCACCACCGGCTGATCATCCGGTCTTTGAGCAAACTTCAATGGATTGTTTAAATTATACAAATGTCTGCGCCGCGAGTTGGCCATAATGGACCAATGTCATTTATAAATTGAAGTGAATAATATTTAGATCGATAAACTAAAAAGTAAGAACACTTACAATTCCGAATCATAAACTATATTAAACTATAATTTGCAAAGCCGTTTTCAAATAATTAGCACAAAAGCACCGGGAAGAGTGAATATTACAGGACTTTTAACGATATAATCGATGTATAGCCGTGTATTATAGGTGCAATGACTATATAAAGTATAATATTACCTAACATTCAACATATCGATGAATAGTAATATAATTATTAAAACAAATCAAAAAATTGGCACCGTATAGTACTTGTTATTAATATTTTAAATTTTATAAAAGTTGTTTTCGTGTGGAGTGGGGTGAAATTGCGAGTTTATTACAAATAGGCGGAACCAACAGTAGTTTTCAAGGTACCATAAGTTAATCAAAAGTTTAATGTAAATAATTTAAGTATTAGTATTCCATTTCAACGATGTATATACTTAATAAATTGATTTGGCTCTATACACGTTATGTAACTGTACCTGCATATATGCAGCATAGGATTTGCTAACGTTAACTTACTCTCAACATTCCATAAATATTTTAATTATTATTTTATCAGAGTCTGATTGGAGAGAGTATACCTACCTCAGTGACTATACAGTTTTCCACCCTTCGTATTTTTAAAGGCTTAATATAAATAATAAATTCCTATCGTGTTATATTATCATTGTTGGCAAATAACTCGTAAGATATCTCATTATTATATATTGGACGGTCCGGGGCCTGTGACAAATACTGCATCGGCCGGCTGTGGGATGGTTGTCGGTTACCGTTCCATACTTTCATACCAACGTGTTTCGTGGAAAACCTGTGTACAGAGAAACCCGAGTTTGAGTAGAAAAATTACTGAAATAATTAATACAGGAAAGTTTTGCGCGATGTTCCTCGTCTGCAGCATTTATCACGGCGACAGAATTGTTGCGACGGTCACACACATCCACTAACTGTGTAGAGATCAAATATTATAATATTATGTACGTTAGTAAATCAACGTACTTAATTTTTTTATTTTTCAGTTGGTCGGTGTATACTGCGTAGCGTTTAATATTTATTAGGAGCCCATACACGATATTATTCGTCCACTCGGTCCTGAATAATATTATACAATTAATTTGTGTACCAAAAATCTAATAATATCTATAGGAAATAAATACACACGCGTGTATATAAAACATAATTATGTTATTGGCCATCTAGAAATTGATTTTATAGATCTGTGTAAATCGATGAAATCTGTATAGCTAATAAACACTCATATAAATATTTTTACGGCTACTTAATTAAATTTAATGTCAACACATGTGTATATTATGGCAGACACCTGTGTAGGCTATACATGTACATTGTACCTATTTATTTATCCTAAATTCAAAACGAATATTCATTACTATTTGGTTCTTTGCACTCTTTTGCATAATTTTAGTATTTTTATTTCTGAATTAAATTATTTTAATCGAATATTCTACACGCTTTAGGTTTTCATTGCACATACACCGGAAATTATTTAAAAACGGTAGCTTAATTTTTAACCTATACTTAAAAAACATGAATATTGTTTTTTTTTTTTAGAATATTATTTTTCTTGTTGTATTTTTCAGTTTTTGTCACTATAATATAATAATCATTATGTTAACTAACCGTTAGTGTAACGACGATTTTCATAAAAACTGAAAAATTACAGATTTTTTTTCGTTGTATTTTCTTAAATATATAATATAATGTAAATACTAATTCCATAAGTAAACCCCATTATATATTAGTAAGGATTTTCTTTGTCAGACCATAATAATTAATAACAAATATTTGCGATGGGGAAACTCGGTATTTTTATGGAATTAAATAGCTTATGAAAGATGTATATAACATTTCTTCGGGCGCATATAAAAGTCGAATACCTAATGAAATGTATCGTACAAAAGTAAAACATACTTCTAAAAGTTTTTTTGTCGAACAAAATTTTCCAATTGAACTTGCTTTAATATATCCATGATATATGCAACTGCGTTACAAAATTATTATTTTTCTTTCAGTAAAAAACTGAAACCGATAAATACATATGATATGGAAAACCTAATAAATATCCCCAGTATACATAATATTATATACAAGACGAGTGTCTATAGTACATTATGTATTATTATAGAATAAATATTTAAGATTATTATTAAATTAATTTTCTCGTATACGGTTTTCGAAAATAAAGTACATTAAAAAATAATATATTATAAGTTATAACTACTGTGATGTACGTAAACGTGATCAAATATAGTCTCCAGTACGGAGACAGCAGAATAGTATCGTTTTTAAATTCCCCACAGTAATATACGTACGGATAAGACACAAGATTATAATTATCCCTTCTTATAGTACTCAGCAGGGACTTTCTTAAGACTACCGGACGTAGAATCGCCCCTCCTCCGCACGCTATTGTACACGTATAAGAAGTATATAGTATTATGCCATGATACATGATGAGCACAATCCTCAATAGCTGGTCTAGCCGACTGATATTTCGGCTGCGCATACTACTTCCGTCCCAACAAAAAAAAAAAAGAAAACCTATAATTTTCAAGTGTAGTTAATTCCAGTAATTCGACTGCGGGGTAACTTGCTCCCCTTTTAGGACACGCAAGTCGGCAATACCATTATTACCGATGTTCTATATACATACATCACCAAGTCGATATTCGATGTAAATCTACAGTTATATTCATTGCTGATTTGTTATAAAATACCAAAGTATTTACAATCCATGGTTTTATTATATGGATTAATATCGTTTATTCACCAGTTCACCACGTCTAGTCGATTTTATAATATTCTTGTTTGCGTTAATTTACTGTAAGTACCTTCTTATAGCGCATAAATATTTCAATAATTATATAGATAAGGTAATCATCGTAATTCGTAGTCGTCACTTGTGTCCTAAACGCCTTGGAAGTATATTGTAGTGTTCAATAAACATAATAATATAATATACACTCATTTACTTTAATGGAAATTAATTTTGGATATTGATATATTATATATTCTATATATAATAACTATTATACTTATAGCCTATACAAGCAATGTTTAATACAATTAAAATTTCTCTATAATATATATAATATAGAGTCTATATTGTTTTCTTAGTATAACTACTGCGTACTATATATTTATTATAATGTCAGTATACTGTATGGAAAAATATGAATATATATTATTATTCGTAAATATTTTTTTCAAAGTGCATCTAAATAATCGATTTTATAAGCATTATAGGTTATATAAAAAAAAAATAATAATTCTTCGATGCAACATGCAAATACAGGCTATGAACTTTTTGATCTGAATGAAACTGATATCGATTAAACGAAATCTGGGACGTTAGCAGTGTGCATTAGAAATGTCATCGCATAAAAATTTAGCCGAAACCGCCGAAAAATCGTAGAATTTGAATATTGTATCGCACTACGGCGGTGGCGTACAGTAAATATGCTAACTATGGGTAGTTAGTGTAATAGCGGTAAGCACTTGGGATTAATGTTTGTCCGAAATCGCAGCGGTGTAAAAACCACTCGACTGCGCGAATGGGTATAATATTATACGTATCTCGTAATGGACAGAAACGTGATACAATAATAGTAGGAGGTATATGCCAACGAACATTTCGTAAAGTTTTTTTTTCGCTTACCTAATACGATTTCGGGTGTATTGTCCACGACACTGCTGCAGCTTTCAGTGGACACGCCTGGGTGCAGCGGCGTACACATTTTTAATTCCTCACGAACATCCGCTATTGAGAGGCTTCTCCACCTTAAAAATCACGCGAAATCAAAGAACTATATAGTTATTGTGTATTATTAGCATGCACGTATATTGCAGTAGCAGTTTAGTCCTCCATCACTATCGTATTGAGTTATTAGTGGTTTCATTCGAACACTTGCAATACACATTGATTGTTATAAAACAATCAATCATCCTAATTGTGTATGGGTATTTTCAGGGCGTATTATCTGAAATTGGTGGATTTAACAGAACGTCATTTTACATTGAAATTACGTTTAAATATTACGTAGACAAATACCAACGGACACCATACCATTCCAACATACCCTCTTATATAATATAATCTCTTTGAACAAATTAAACAGAAGTATTTATGATAATAATATACAATACAAACATATAATATTTCAATTGACCGAAGTGTGTTCAGTATGAAATATTTATATAGAAAATTAATTAAGTATATGGTAAAATTACACCGTAAAGCATCTTAATAATCAGTATTTTTATTCGTTCGACACCATAGCTGTGCTTCAATAACCAACTTTTATCGATAGCATCGACTTATCTGCAGTATAGTGAATTATAGCGATAAAGTTAACTATTATTAAATCCGATCGAATGAAAAAAAAAAAGAACTAAAATTAAGAACGATGTCGCAGATAATTGTGACAGGAATTAATAAAATCTGTTCGAGCGTAAGAGCAAAATAAATTAAATTCTAACAGAACTATAATTAACAGTAGCCAACAGTGGTCAAACACATGGATATTCTTATGTAGTAGTGATTATTCATGTGTAGATTTGTTCTGGAAGTACCACTCTCGACAGTATCAAGATCTATATTTATTTTTTAATACACTTTTACGGTACGAGTATGAGGTGTCCGTATATTAAATAATAATACCAGTTGTGAATGATTAGTTGAATACATTCCTGTATAATTAATGGATTCATACTTACTATTATATACAATATACATAAATGATAAGTATACAGTTGTGTGTGTTGTGTATGGTACTGTTATTTACGGTATTCCATAGTATATATTGGAATATTTTGTTGATCTGCTAAAGAAAAAATCTAACAGGTCGTCGTATAGATTTCGTAAGCAGTAATTTTTAATTCTCCTTTTTTCAAAGTATAATAACAAAATAATATTCATAAAATAAATATAATAAGTAATTTTGATTACTTTTTTAAGTGACGAGAATAACTGCATTTGGACCACTCCATATGTAATTTATACTTTCAAATATTAATGATTTTAACTAGGTACATAAAATATAGCTTAAATACGTTCGTTTGAGGTACCGCCGGTTTTTAAAAATAATTCTTAGTGAATTGTACATTGTACAATTATTACAATTCATAAATGATATTGACACGTCGTCTACTATTACAATAAAATTACCATGTGTTATGTTTTGTTTGAGCTTTAATAACAATAATATATTATTAGAATTTTCATCAAGTCGAAAAAGTATATATAGATGGATAAAAAAAGCTATAGTTATTATGACGTCACTAGAAGAAATATTTTGACACGTGTATCACTTTTCACGTTTTGTGATTGTCACATCCATTTAAGGTATAACCTATTAACCTTATGATGGAATAAATTATATCTATATAATTATACACCTAGAAATCTGTTTTAGAAAAGTGTTGATGATTGAATTTTGAAAGAATCACTGAAAAACAATTAAACAAACAATGGAAGTTAGCTTTCGTCGACAGTTTTTAAAATAGAAATCTTCCTACACTGCAGTGATAAAAGTTAAAGGAGTTATAAAAAAAGAATAAATTAAAAAGTATATATCATTGACACTAAATGTTTTAAATGATAAAATAAATAAATAAATAATTTCCGAAAAAAAAAACATATATGGTGCGTATACATTATACATATTATGTTTAAATAGATATGCCTAATAGTGTATTCGATGCAGGGAAATTAATATCATTCGTAGGTACATCACTTTATATTGAACAGATTTTTCATCAATATTAAAAAATAATAAACAACGTTGGTACTAAGTTACTATAAAAATTAAATTATAAAAAAAATAATCTAATATTAAAAAATGTATATTGAGAAGTAATAATTACAAATAACATTGTCTTCGACAATATTAAATTAATTTTGCATCTAAAATAATTTTTATAGAATAAAATATTGATTTTATATAAATATTAGATTTACGTAGTTAAACATAATTAATTGAATATAATAAAAAATACAATAAATAATTGAATACTCCATGGTAATAATTAATAAAATATAAAACACTATTTCTCAGAAAAGTGGAGACTTGTCCAACGCTCTTTACAAAGTCATTGATAATAATGTGTTTATGTTATTTGTCATGGTTGTTCAATTATAGAGTATTAATATTTAAAAAAATATTTTACTGAAATTTAGTCATTCTTAACTATTCACTGTTCAGTATTCAATTGAATACGAGGAAGTAAACTGAAATGCAACACTTAGGTATAAACTATAAGAAAATAAAGTAAAAAACAATTTTATTTTACCCGTCATTCAGGAAAAAATAAATAAATCTAGACCAATCAGATTATTAAATGTGTTACCATATTGGGTGGCTATTTTTTTATGCACTTACGTCAAGTCACATAACTTATTATGCTTATTGATGATTATGAATATGAGATTTAAAGATTGTAGTGTATTAAATTACAGATTTATAAAGTTAAAAAAAAAAAATTATACTTTTTAAATAAACTTATAATTCTTATTCAATCTAATAAATGGTTTATTATTATTTCAAAAATAAACTGTACATTTTTATTATAACAGTGTAATAATAATTTAAGTACAGCAATACTGTTCCAAAGAGATTCGACGTAAATCTTTAAGAGGGCTTTAATATAAATAATAACTACAGCAGACACTTTACACTGTTGTAGTACTGTACACATAACACAAACACACACACACACACACACGTATACATTTATACAAACTTCACAGTCGAATTATCTCGACTCCCGCTTATTGTGTCCTGTATGTAATTTTTTTTTATACATTATCATGGTAACTGTATAGTATATGCATACAGTACCTATTATATAGTGACATTCTAAAAAAAAATAATAATAACAATAATAGACACCGCACGCTAAATTTAAACCGTGAAAACTCCGTTAGAAACTCAATTTGAGGTGAACAATTCTCAATGACCTAGGCTCATATAGTGTACACACACACACGTTGAAAGGCACACACGATTTGTACCATGTGTGTTGTACGCGTCTTGGACTTGAAGCGCGCGCGCGATCTCTTCCGTCCTGCAATTATACGCGCGGCCGCCGCCACACCCCAAACATCCGTTAAAATGCATACAACTATTGCAATTCGGTGCACGCGATTTCTCCAAAATCATAGTTTACACTGAGTGCACGTTTAAAAAGTGTAAATCACATTGTGCGAGCGCGTTGCATTGTGCACAACGACAATCAAAATATATATGTACACAATCTATATGTGAATAAGTGCACCGTCGCCGCGTATTACATATATTATCTTGCGACGTTTATTTCAGTTGACTTGAGCCCCCCCCTTCCTCGGATTCTGCACAAGGAACAATGCGATTTTTATACTCTTGTATAGGTATACAATAATAATTGTCATTATTCGCGAACGTGCAAAAAACCCGGTTTTTAAACGAGGGCGCTGAAGGCAACGATCGCGGAGCCCGCGGTTCTTTTAAAACGAATAATTTGCATTTCCTTGAATTTTCTTCGCCACATCCGCGCCTAATACCCTCCGCGCCGAACGATTTCTGTGCAGCGATTCCCACGTTTGACGTACAGTCGCTGTATAATAATCTCCGATGCCCGAGCGTGCGTGCGTGAGTAATAGCCGATTCGTGTCGAACGGCTCTTTTCGACGCGTCGCCGTCGTCGAAATCTCCGCAGCGGTCGCTCGTTCGTACCTATATATATATATATACATATAGCTTATCGCCCCCACACCGCGATGGGTCGCGATGTACGCGATAAAAATCGATCTACAGAAGAAAATCGTTAAACGAAAACCGTAAAGCGCTGCAGCGACGATGATGCTGCTGTCGATGCGGCGGTGATGATTAGATCACGACACAGCGATATAAGTAGATATATATACTTACATCACGCGGTGCAGGTTTCCAAAGTGGTATTTTGAACGACTACGTCTATAATACATACGATAACGGTGGTTTCCAACTCGTCTGCAAAAAAATTCTACGTCTCTTGTGTGATGTGTGTGCAGCATAGCCGTATAATACGGCCTATAGGTTTCTGGCGAAAAGAGCGAACCGTAATATTATATGTTTGACACACAACGACACCCGTTACTAGGGTCATAACCTCGACGACGTTTTAGGAACGAAATTTCTCCCTGTATATAATATATTCGGTGGGGCGAACTGAAGGAAATCGCCGGAGTAAGCGATTTTATACGTTCAGATTTTAATAAAAGCATATATATATCTATATAATATATACCCTTTTTCCACTATATATACGTCATGCATTTTTTTTACCCGTCGATAAAGCAGAGCTGGATTTCGTTTTCTATTAAATTGACAAATTTCTCGAGTATTAAAACGCGTTTTATTAGTTGTCAATAACTATTTTAGACTGAATGACTAGTAGTAGACTGTACTCTTTAAAAATGTTTTGTTAAAACTTAAAATTTTATTTCATAAAAAAAACAATCGGACTTTAATAACGGGTTATTAGCATAAGCATTCGTAGCTTGTGCTATTAAACCGCCTCATCCTCTGATCCCTTCTATTATTAGTTATATCACTATTCTATGGAATACGAAAAATGCATTTTAATTTCAGTCCGCGTGTTCGTAATTGATAGCAAAACGCATCGTAATAATAATATGCTACTTGACATTATAAAGTGTATGTATTGCAGTATAAATATATGTGATGTGATGTTCGAATGTAAAACGCGGTTTAGATAAATTATATGTGTATAAATTGTGTATATATTAGTCTACATGTTTATATACATATATTGTATATAAATAGTAGCCAAAAAGAAATATATAACTGTGAGTACATATTATATATAGTGAAAAGAACGAATGATATTGAAATTATTTTAGTGACCTACGAAAAATTCAATTAACCCTAATCATGTGCCGCTGACTTACATATAAATTCCCGTTTATAGCTGTATATATATATATATTCATAATATGCATGTACAAATGTGTGCGCGCGAGAGAGTTTAAATCGAAGTAGTGAGCTCGAAAACACTGTCCAATGTCTAATTCACCACACCTTTAAATTGACATACATACTTTCTTAATCATTACTAAAGTTTCTGAATTCAAATAAACCAAAAAAAAAAAAGAAACTAGAATAACTAATGTATACGTAAAACCCGTATTTTGTACTATGTTTAACGTCAATCAATTATGTTGAAATAGTTTTCCCTTTAATACCTACATAATATGGCCTATACTTTTTATATCGATACGATTGATTTTAAGCTCTATAATGTAAAAGTAGGTATAATTAGGTATACATATGATGATTCATCGACCATGCTCACGCAAAGTTTCTTTAATAATACATTTATTCAAACATTGATTTTTGAAATTTTTTAAAATATAATTAATGACCATAATTTTCAAATTCTTGAAACTTTTTTTTTTATACTGATTGACTGTTGTAAAAATACATATTATTCTTAAAATAAGAATTCCATTTTCCTATAATAAATTATTTAGCAGAAAATATTCCTGAAAATCCAAACAATACTTTTTGAATTTCTTAACATTGTGTTTTTAGGGTAATATATCTATGATAGTCGGGTCTGGAAAATATGGACTATATTATAGTGATTTGAAAATAGTTATTAAATATAAATCTATCGACATTTGTAATAATGGTTAAAGTATAACAAATATTAGACTCAATATTAAATTTATATACCTATAACATTTTTGTGATACAAGTTTTAATTGCTATTTTTCTTAGTATAATTATTTCAATAACTAAGAAACTACTCGTTTAAATTTTGAATTAAGTACATAAATATTTTCTAAATTATTTACTGTAAAAGTGGAAGGTTATTTTAAATATAGAATTTCGTATACCCACAAGACTTAATAAGTAGTATAATAAATATCATAATTTTTCAAATATGGTATTTAAGTAAAAATTCTTAAAGCTAGAATTTGAATAAATTCATTGTTAAAGAAAAAAACGAGGTTGAGCATAATATGCTTGATAAATCATTCTGTATAATATTATAAGACGGTATAGTGAGAATACGTCTAATAAACATTTCAATAAAAACTATACATTTATTGTTCTATGTGGTATTTTTTTAATTTCTTATTTAACTTACGAAATGTATTATGTTCTTGTATAATGTATATACTATATACATGGACGCATAATATGAATATTATACTCATTATGAAAATTATTTTTAAATTGTTAGTTTTTTGTGTTTTGGTCAATTAATTTCACTCAAGAATTCTTCAAAGAAATACTAATTTAAAATATATATAAGTAAATATTTATTTCAACGTTAAAAATTATTTTTCCTTACATAAAAGTATCAGTTAAATATTAATTAAATTATTGAATATATATGTAAATTATATAGGTATTTAGGACGAGTTGAAAAAAAAATATGAAAAACTGCCAATACCTCAGGCCTCTTCGAATTGTTCACTTTTAATTGAATACAAACATTTGTATCGTGTTTTGTGTGCAAAAATTTAATTCGACATTATAAATTTGCATTTATATAGAATATTTACATCATTAGCTATAATAATGCCGTTTTTTTACCGGTTTTTATAAAATATTTCTTTTATATCAACATTTTTTTTTTTTTTTAGTTTTACTAATTCTACGTTAGATCTCGTCACATTTATCTTTTAAAGTATTTATTTTTATTAGTAATAATTTTTTTTTTAATATTCACACGTATTTTTTTATGATTAATCAATATTATGTGTTCATTTTTATTTGCATACGAATGCATTAATGCATAATTATCTTTATGAAAAAAAAAAATTAATAATTTGCTATTTATAAAATATAAAATATTTTTGTTCCAGTCAATGAGTTATTAACTATGTCAAATTAGATATTAATACTGTCTATCAAAAAATTGTATTAGGTACAAGTAGAGAAAATAAAATAATGTAAGATTACTTAATTAAATTTATATAAATATAAAATATAATGTTCAATTAAATCTTGTACTTATCTATACATTTTTGCATTTATAAAAATTTCAAATCAATGGTCTATAATATTATTGCACACGCGCACAAAAAAAAATCAATTTTTTGGAAAATCTCACGTTTGCTTATATGATTACACAAACAAAAATGTTTAATTTCAATTTCTTACTATATAAAATAATGTCAATTATTATTTTTTGAATAACAACAAATGAAACAAATCGTTTTTATTTAATCATAGGTACTACTTTATATAATATAAATTAGGCATGTAACAAACTTTAATACAATATACGTTATATTCAATTAAAAATACATTATCTTTACCTAGCTATAAAGTAACTTTCTTGTACAAATAAATAATTTCATGAAATATATACAATACATCCATCATAAATATTGTGTTGGGAAATAATTTATACATTATTATAAATTATAAATAACTAGGAACACTTAGAAGTAAATTTTAAACGTCAACAAATTACAAACGGAAATAATTGAATATTATACAAAATGTCAATACAGCGATAATTGTATAATATGATGAATGATAGACTAGTGTTTAAGAGTAAATTTACCCACTGAAACCTATTAAATTATTGTTTAATAATATTGAAAAGTATCATAGAACAATTTAAAATACCAAACGTTTTCATATAAAATGGCAATAAAAATTCACATTAGGTATTTCTTGCAGTATATATATTGCATTGGTATAATATATATTGAACCTTGGTCTAAGGTAATTTATAAGGCCATGATTTTTAAGAAAATTTTTTATACGGAAAAGTATTACGAATGAATAAAAAACCTTGTACCGTTGTCCCTGATGTGTATAGTCATTCATTATTTAACGTATTAAAAACCTAATTTATATGAAATTCTAAAATGTGAGTTAACAAAAGTTATACCGTTTGTCGTGTGGTTTTAATTACCATTACTCCTAGAATCGTCTAGTTATCGAAATAAAATACTTCTTATAGTTCTAGTGCAAAACTACATTATAAAAGTTAAACATTTAAATACGAGTGCATGCGTGCATTCAATATTCTTCTCTGAGTATACGAATAAAGATATATTCTGTAAATACAGTGTTGAATAAACATAACGCATGTACATTTCTTATAAGACATACACTCAACATTCAAAATACGATAATATAATATATACTAAATAATTTAAAAACCGTTACATGCATCTTTTGCAGGTCGAAAATAAATGCATTTTATTAAACATTTGAAATAAATGATGTTCAACGTCAAGTCTGATAATTCACATTAATTATACCCATTAAAAATAGTTTTAACATTAAAAAAACATTACTTAATCGTGCATAAAGATAGTGATTAATAGATAATATTGCATTTAACATTTATAATACTTATATATTATACCTATTAATTAAATAGGTATAATCTGATGGATTCGCTATCGAAGTATAGGGATTGAAATGTGCAAACATTTGCATTAACGTAAAATTGATTACATTTGTCATTGCTCAGGAAAAAAAAATCTAAAAAACCTGAAATATTAATTAAAAATAAGGATCTCGGAAAACGAGTATATATGAAATATAAATAGCTAACTGCACGCTGCACTTAACGGTTAAAATTTAATAAATATCCGTGTAAAATATTATACGCATATGAAGTGAATTTAAAAATAAATTGACAATGATAATCATCTATCTAGGCGAGTTGAATAAAATTGAACTCTTAAAGTAGTCATAAGGTTATTATTTTGGGGTCTCAATACGCAAATTTACCATGCAATTGATGGTCGGTTACGCAATCTGTTACAGCGGTTATGATTGTATCATAAACTATGTACGAGGTAATTAATTAACCGAGTTCATGAGATTCTATTTTGGACGACACTTCACCACATGTTTAATAATCTACAAGAAATACAGAGACCATGTAATCTATTATTTTTTATTTAGAGTAAAATGACTGAGTACAAATGGCCGTTGTTTAGTTTTATTTAGGAAACGTCCATCATCACCGGTCAGTTAAAATATGTATAATAATAATTTGTATACCAATTCCGTTGTCTAACAATAAAACATAAAGTAAATATTAATAAATCATATATATATATATATTTATTATTTATACATATATACACTACACTTGATAAAATTTAATTTATTATACTTGTAAACTAAAATTCATACATTTTTCGTCGTTAGGTTATTATAAAAATACAAACCAAGACCGAATATATTGTAACTAGTGCTATAATAGTTGCGTGCGTGTTTTATTTAAGCTACCGGAAATGTCTATTTAATTTACATAACATATTATACTGTATATTAGTACACGTACGTTCAAACCCAGTTTGCATACAGACATATAATAATATACATAATTGCAATTTTTCCACTATGAACCATTCATTATCTCCGTCAATTTTTGTGTTGGTTCAAAAAACGTTTTTATATGTATTATAGTTGGTTCAAATAGTAGGTACCTATTATTTAACATAACACTATATTTTTGAGAAATAAAAAACGATTCCCATTCTCGTGTAATGGAGATAATATCAACAGTTTTGACTACTATTATATTTTTGACTTACTATAATCTAAAGCAGGATGCTATTTAAACACTTTTAGAATATATACATTTAGACGTGCGAATAGTTGGAGCGAAAATACCCACTATAATTATAATTTAATCGCTTTTTTGCTACTTGTAATGTTGTTATTGCCGTTATTTGCATACACGTATTTTTTAAGATTTCATATTATTTATGTGTATTAGAATAGGTATAATATTTTAAAAACGAATCGTTACGGAAATTAAAACTGTAAAAACCAAAACATTTTTACCTTCTCGTGGCGCCGTAAATAGATAGGATAATAATAATGGAAAGGTCTTGTTATCGATTCGAGGCCAATAGAGTTTTTAGTGGATAGTCCGACAATAAATCGTGGTCGTTGGATATTAAGTTATTAAAGATCTCGACGATAACGACTGTTTGTTTTTCGTAAACCGCGTACAGTTGTGTACCTACTAAACACACAATTATTCGTCATGTGTATGGAAGTTAACGGAACTATCGTGTTTTGCGTGCAATAAACGGAAAAGGATAATGTAATCCTCGTACAACATTACGGGTACAAGAAAACATTGTGTATAGACAGTAAACAACGCATAGACCCGTCGTGCAGACATGTCTTGGCCGACATCTTCTATACGACAGGGTTCTCCAATATTTTTTTTTAGGGCTGGCCAAATCTGCGATACGCTTTGACATCGAGGACAAATTAAAAAAAAAAAAAACAAAACGTTTTACCAACGAAAACCAATATATTATATACCTATTATAATATGTATTATTTTCAAAACATAATATTTAGCTCGACGGGCCGTTTGATAGATTGGAGACTTTTGCGGTTCTACCGCAACTTTGGCGACCTCGTCATCGGTAAGATTTAACACTTTATAAATTATAATGTGCATAGAGTTCTCGATTTCCCCGCGATAAAGTCTCGATCTAACCGTTTGACACACGATCGACGACTGTAGCGCGTCTTGACGTATATACTGATATTCGTCTCCCGTGCTCGGTATTATAATATTGCGTTCTCGTCTGCAGTTTCGGGCCATCCCGCGGGGCGAGTCCGATTATTTAAACAGACATAAATCATCATCGTCATCGTCGACGTGGGCGCTGCACGCGCTGCGGTTGCGGGAGATAGCAGGACATCACAATCGTAAATCATCGCCGCCGAGGAGATTCGGTGGCGCAACGGCGATGACGACGTCGGCGATTGTGGAAAAACGGAGAAACGCGCGCGTGTATAGGTTAGTGGTGGCGACGACGACGACGACGGTCGTGGTGTCGGCGAACGCGGCCGGGGGGTTGCCGGAAGGCAGTCGAGGGGGGGTGAAGCACAAGGTAAGCACAAGCACTGTAGACGGGCGGCGGCGGGACGACGAAAATCAATAGGCCGTTTTTTTCCTCGCCCCGCGCGCGAGACGCACGCCATATAGAATGCGTATGTATATACGTATTATTGTGTGTACTTGTATACATACACACACACACACCGCCACCGCCCTCGTGCACCACGGCGATTGTTGTTCACGAGGAAACGATAAATCAGTTCATTAAATAATGGCGCCAGAAAACGATGAAAATATAAAATGTATATATAAAATATTATTATAATCGAACGCGCGCACGCGCAAACACTGCAAACACACAAACACTGCACCGAGTGCACTGAAATGCAGTAGCGAGTACCTATAGTATGTGCAATGTAGGAATAATAAATATACGTCGGCCTTGAATCGGATCTACCGATTCACGTGATCTATTATAGACGAATACATTAGATTTATTTATATTATTATTATACTATAATACAAAATAGGTATTGCAGGTATATAACACGACTTACAATATACATTATAATAATATATACATATGGGTATATTGTGTGTCCACACGTCTCTTATAATACGCGAACGCATAGGTAATGCATATCCCGCAGCAGCGCAGTTTCCGTATAGTGTTAAATAATAATATAATTTCATGAGTATATAACACACACGCACGCACACGATCTCTCGATATACTGAGTTGACATTCTTTCGTTGCGCAAATCCAAACGCGATGCGGTTCCGTGGGAATCTGCTCGGACGAAACGTGTTCGATATATATCATCCGTACACACGCATATATATATACGTGTAAGTATAATATTATAACAGTGTTATAATATGTTATTATGCACATTATTGTACATCGTGCCGTGTGCTGTATGTACTATACAGGGTAATTCGCCGAGCGAGCTCACCCCTTTTCTGTAGTATATAATATGTTTTTCGAAATAATATAATGCAGTTGTATTATATTATTCAAAATCTGATTTTTGAAATTTACATTCCGCGATTTCAATAGTTTTTGAGATTTTTTTTTTTATGTTTTATAAGAGTGTCTTGTCGAGATTATGGTGCAGGACTTCAAACGGTTCAAACGACAACCCTCCCTTTTCTATACTGTAAATAAATAAATAATTTAGCGGATATTTTTTCTGGTAGTTTTGAAGTATAAAAATCAAAATTTGAGTGGGCGGTTTGAGTTATTCGACTATACTATATAATTATTATAGGATATCAGGACCACGGTTATTGTGTTCGTTACATGGTGTTTTGAAATTTGCAGTATTCGAGATAAATACCTATCTATCAATATTTATAATTTATAATTAAACAGTACAAGTTTAACACGTTTTACACATATCTTATATTTTTATTAATTCATTCGACTTGTATCGTTGATTATCTTATATTAATAACTAGCAAACTACTCGTTCAAATTTTGAATTAGAACAATAGTTATAGGTGTATTAACATTTTCAAAAAAGTATCCACTTAAAAATTTACAGTAGAAATGAGAAGATCCTCATTTGAAAAATGGAAGTTTGTAGAAACATAGGGTACATTCTTTAAAAACAAAAAATATCTTGAAAATTTGATAAATTGTATTACTTAACTTTCTATATTTAAAATTTCTGAAAATCAGATTTTAAATTATTGTATATTATTGAAGAAAAAAAAGAAGAAAAAGGAGTTAGCATGATCGGTGAATCACTCTGTATAATATACCATCGTGTGTGTCGTGTGTGCGTATGATATTATTACGTATATTATATAGACCAGCTACAGATTTATGTCCTTGTCCGACACACCACAGTACCTATATACAACAGCAATATACCTAATATAATATATAATATGGTTCGTCTCCAAAATCCAAACGTTTTATCTACGAATACTTACGATAGTGATTTATTTCTTTTAACCGTTATAAATCAGTTTTGACAAAAGTCAATAATTGAAGTTTACAACAAATTTCTGAATTTCTACCGCATATATAGTAATAAGAATAATAAAATAACCTTTATAGAAAAATGAGAACAGTGACAGGAATATAAAACGGCATGGATCAGTTGTCTTAAAAAAATTATATTTTAGGATCAACCGATTGTGTTCCTTACATTATTTTACCTATATTTTAATCTTTTAGATTTACCTTCAAACACGATGGATGCCAATCTATTTTTGCTCTATCTAATTTCATTAGCACGGATTTATCATACAATACTTATATAGTTATATGTATGTACCCACTATCCATATAAATTGACTTTTTGATATTATTCACTTATTGACACCAATTTAAATATATTTTTCTCAAACGTTTATCAGACATTTGAATTTTACGTATCTATATTGTGCAGATTTACCAGTGTACTATTATTATAGTAGAGATTTGCTATAATTTTGTTTAAGGTGTTACGATGACCGGATGAGAACAGTTATGTGTTTGTGTACACTGCACTATTAAAGTCTACAAACATAATATATATAATAAGTGTGGTATACAAGTCCGCACAGACAATCGTGTTTAAAGTATAAAGATCCATCATTATATTAATATCTATAATAATATAATGTTTCTGACGGGAATCGGAAAATTATGCATTTACCGATCGAATCGGCGTAGGTCGTGATTTGAAAATTATCGAAATATTGTTCAATTAGTTTTTGCAGAGTTTTCGTAGATTTTACTTATGTACAGTTATGTAGAAGGTATTCTAAAGACGTTAAGTATGTGTATAATAATAATATAATATAATATTACGTAACGAAATTCTTCAAACATAATATATAGTTTATGAAATGGCAATAAAGTACCGATGGTTGTAAACCATATACTCGTATATGCATTATAAGAAAACCCATAACGTATATTCGATGTGAAAAACCATGACGTTTTAGGACCGAACAAACTGTAGAAAATAAATCACAATAATAAACTTGTATAAGTCGTAACGTCTTGTGTTATTAACAAAGCGAGGGAATAATTTTGTCGTGTGTAATTTATCGCGTAACGGGCGTGCGCCCCGCGCGCCAGAGTATAGAGAAAAGCGGTGCAGTGTGCAGCGCGCATAAAGAACAATTTGAGTGGCTTAAACATTATGCTTATACATATATGTATTGAGGAGAGTATAAGAAGTTTTTTTTTTTTTTTTTTATTCCATTTAATTAATATACGCGGCCGAGGTCGACCTGTTGGCAGCAGGTAGGCCTACGTGGAATCTTTTACGGTTCTTTGTTTTCGAGCCGCGAATCCATATCGAAAAGCCTACGAAACGACCCAATAATCACTTTCTAAACGCGCGCGGAGCGATGTCACGATTTCGCGTTCCGCTTTAACGTGTGCAGATATTTTCGCGTTTATTTATTATCATTATTATAAAATTTATTATTATTATACGCGCGCGACACAACGACGGCGGCGGCGCGCGATGGTAATTGAATTTCTCAGATAGCGAGGAATCCGGTTCAAAATTGTGCATGTACTTACGTACACTGCTATACGTACATCAATTCAGTTATGTTTACATATTTCATAAATAACTATGGCGGATATTAGGATTATCTATATGTACGCTCGTACACGGCGGCGGACACAGGTTGAAAAGTTTTTAAAAAAACTTTCTGAGATATTTTGTTTTGTGTTCCGCACGGATCAAACTGAAAATACGTTTTACGAGTATCTCTACTCGCGAAAATTAGGTCAACAGCAATACGTAGTACGCTGATGCTGCGCTTTTCGCATATACTATAAAACGTCATGTCTGCGGGCGACGCGCGGCGGCGGTGGTCGTGGTGTGAGGTTATGATATAGTTTTTAAGCATGAATGTTATTTATTTAATTTCTGGGTAGTATCGTACATAACATACAGAAACACTCGTTATGAATAAAAACTACTTAGATAATGACTACCTATTATAATATACATATATTATATGGACATTTTAAATCAAATTTTTGATTACGGTGTTTGCACTGACGCTATTTCAGAAACGTTAAGTCATTTCTTTTTTTTTTCCGATCTCGCGACTGTATATTATATAATCGTTAGTGGTACACAACTGCAGTGTCTATCATCTATCGTGTATACAAAAATTGATGTATAGAGGAAAGGGTATATGATATGCGAAGTACGTATAGAGCGTAATGGTATATTATCGTCGTTGTGTTTAGTAAATATCATTATCCATATTATTATTTACACACATTAACGGTTCACGAATCAGCGTTAAAATTATAACGGTCCAAGATCCGATAGTACTTATAATACGTAAGATATAGTAACATTATATTATTGCTACTGCACAGTGGCGTAGTTATGATTTTGTTCTGGGGGGGGATATACAATTTATTGGTTAAACATAAAGTGGGGGGGCTCAATAAGTCAATGATTTAAACATTAAAAAAAAGGCTCTGGGGGGGATCTATCCCCATATCCCCCCCCATAACTACGCCACTGCTACTGCAGGTACTCGTATACGAAGTGTACGTCGAAATACTATAAACAGGGTGGCATAAGATTTGTACAGATAATTATTTTATATCACATCGTTTAATTATCAAACTAATATAATATAATACAATATAAGCGCGAAATGTATTGATTATCCGAACGGATACTGACGGAATGTAAAAAAAATTGTATAATATGAAAAAAATTGATGGCAATTTTTTTTTTATTCGAAGGTCGGAGATGCGTAAAAGAATTTGAGATTAAATCGGGGGAGTGGATCAAGGCGAAACATCCGCAAATTCTTCGACTATCTATGTACGTCTAGTATGTTATTCGATACGTTCCGAAATATTTTAATTTTTACCCCTCGGCTATTATGGTGCTCCCACTATATCACGTTAATTGGCAAGTTCGATAATATTGTTGTTGTAGTTTCTTCAAATATTATACACCGACATCGTGTGTAATATAGGTACATCGCGTACATGTAAATCAATATTCACGAGAAAAAGCTAATGGGTATACGTGTACACGTATATGCATATGTTATAATATAATGATACTGCAGTATAGTGCACTATAGTGTTCTATATGTTATAGGTAGTGTAGTATATATCTATCACCTATGTGTGTATAAAAGATGCCCACGAGCATACTTGTCCGGAATTCAAGACGAATCGTTGCGGATGTTCATTTTCTAGGACCGAATATTACATGTTAATTATAAACTATTACGACTAAAAAAAAAAAAAAAACTGCACATATATAACACGGCGTTAAACTAAAACAAAATATATTATCGATCGGTTATAGATTACTAAATTCGTAATGCCTAAATCGACAACTTACGCGGTAAACGTAGTATACCTTTAAACGTATAAATAATGAAATAAAATTGAGTTGATGACTCAAATATTGCGCGTACGCGGGTACTCTGAATTTAAATTTGATTATTGCACTACAGGAAACCAGCCCAATAACAATAATGTGCATATCTTTTGTCAGCCGTTTATAATATAATGTCTAAGAATGATTATATAATAATTATATTTTGCTAAAACCCGACAGATAGACATATTGTACATGGTCGCTGTTAAATAATCGAATAATATATTGCGCCGTTTGGGCTGAAATAATTTCAGATATATTACGTAGTACCTATATAGCTCTCTCCTTTTAATAATTAGACTTTTAAGTCTTGCTCGCTGCAGCTGCAGTGCAGGATAAAATACGATTACAATTTTCGTTTGGTCTCGATAATCGAATTTTGTTTTAGTCGATTTGATGCGATCCGCGATTATAGAACGTGACGCGTATACCTCGAAATCGTACCTACGTCAAAACGTTGAATCTTTCGACCTATATATATAGATAATGGACGTGGCAGACGATGCACGACTAGCTTCGTCAGTCATATAGTACGATGAACAGGTGTAATTGGTTTTGATCGCTTCGTATGTATATACTATTCTTAATTGGGTGGAATATTTTACATGTCTCTGTGTATAAAATATTTAAACACACATTTACCTATACGGTACTGTATTAGTATTAAAATTTGTATCGCACTGGTAGATTATTAACGTCTGTACGTCTGCAGTCGCTGCTGCAGCTCCGGTCCGACTGTATATATAGTGTACAATCTATACGACGTTTTTATAGACACGACAATATATCTCCATTACGGATATAATAATAATAACTGTCAAAAAATTGATTATTTTGCGAGAAAAAAGTGAATCTTCTCCTCGTACGCATTGGCGTGATGCGTGCAATTACGCTTATATTGCAATTCATCTTCGTGTATAGTTATTATACTATATACAACTGATGTCTGTATAGTAGTATCACCATTCATAAAATAACGCCAATGATGGTCTAAATATTGTGTTAAAAAATATGCAATTATCATGATTTTTATTTTTCGTTCATATTATATTTACGAACCGTCACTCAGCAGCCACAGTGCTGCACCAAACCGTTGAATTTGTAAAAAATTATTCACACGCGATAGAATAATATAATATTATACTGCATAAAATTAATAAAAAAAACACACACACACAACGATATTCCGTCATCGAGCTAATGTGCGATACACGTTTTCTACAATTATTTCCTAGTCACAAGTCGTCACCGAACACATGTTTTAAAAATATTTTATTTATTTCAGAATATGGCAAATTTAGATTTAAGCCTTAAGGTGAATAATATTATGTAGTATTGTACAATATTTGTTTTAACAATGTTTAGTCGCATTTTAAAACAATAATTTAAAGTTTAATTGTTTCATATTCATGTACAGTCACCCACATATTTGAATATACTTATTAAAATAATTTATAACGCAGTGCGATGTAATTATATATACTGCAATATACGAATAACCAAATTTTGGCACATTATTAGGAAATAATCATGTTAATAATATTTCGAAAAAATCTTATTCACGTTTCATCGTCGACGTGAATCCGTATTTATTTCGACCGCGTCGTGTTTATACATATTATTATTATTATATCGTATTAGTCAACTGCAATAGAATCGGTTTGGACGCGCCGACACGGCGGCGGTCTCTTCCACAAAGAACGTATTTTTTACTCTTTGTATGTATACGCTGCAGCGCAGTCCTTGTCCTTACGGGCGTTGTGTCTGTGCAAGTCTTCTCCGACAAATGCATGTGCATCGGTGCAATTCACGCTGCGCACGCGAGTGAATGGATAATTCTACGGATAATGCAAGGAAAAAATAACGAAATTATTCCGAAACGAGGCAATTTATAAATACCAATTTATACAAGTAATAATATAATCGTTCCGCCGAAGGCCGAGACGGAGGAATTCGCATATACGATATTTCACCTATATTTAAACCACGGCGCGGCTGTATGGTTGTGCGTCAGCAGTCGATAACGACCGCGTCGTCGTCGTCGTCGTCGTCGTCCGTGAATTTTCAATAATGATCGAAAACAAGTACCTATATTATATTTATTGTGCAACACTGCAGGTATATAATATGGTTTCGCGAACTCGTCCTATATAACATTATATAGGAATGACATGCAACGATAACTGCACCGGTGCACTGAATTTCCTGCATTATGCACATGTTCGTATAGGTATACCTACCTGCAAAAACTGACATTCGAAAAATAATCTGCACTTAAACATAATATATATACATCCACTCACCGGGTCAATAACCATCATCGCTCGGATGGTATTGTATAATATGCTTATAAACGTGAGCGTGTATATTATAATATATCGGTATTCATATACATTTTTTTATACGGAAACTTCATCTTGTGTAGAGTACATTATTGCACATCGGTTCGAGTAATGTTTGTGCACAACTCTTAGGTTAAAACTTTTTTCGATACGCGTGTATACGTATATACATATTATATGTACTTATAAGTTGTAGGTATGCGCATATGTATAGCTATATTATATATAGGTTAGACGAGTTGGACATCGGCTCTCGGTGATTTACAGATTTAAAGTGGCGGCGTAGAGTGGGATCGCATATATACGGATTCCATCAACCCACGGCGTCGAAATTAAATTCTCAAATATATATAATATATATTATTATATCATTAACTTAATGTATGGACGTGGTTATTTACTTTTTTTTCTCTCGATAAAGTATACCCAATATACGTGTACGCGCATATAATATACATTATGTGCATACGACGCAAGTATAATATAATATAAATTTGATCGGACGTGGTTTCTAATTTTCTGGAAAAACGATTTTATAATCACGTGAAACGTCGTGGATATTTTATTATGTTTAATACGCGCGTGTGTGTATAATATTATATTATGGTCGCTGTACGATGAGGTACGTGGGCATGATGCATTATTTTCTGTGTGTGTGCGCTGCATAGCAGGTCGCGATTGTGTGCGATTTCGTACCTATATGTATAATATTTTTCATATATACCTAATTGACTATAATGTCAAATCGATTACTATCAATATTGAGGATAACGTGTTTGTTAATAATAAAAAAAATAATAATAATATTAAAAAATAGTAGTAATAAAGAGCTAGCTGCCACAGCCTTGCAGGAAACTAGCTTTTTTTCCAATAGAATTAAATAGCTCTATGCGTGCGCTGTATAGACATAGAACACCGCAATGATGTATATAGCTTTTAAACTGACATTTAATTTGAACACTTATAGGTTTACATGCGCGTATACTGTTATACATACATATACCATATGTCTAATGTGCAATATAGTCAATACATATTTAACGCATCGCGTTATTACCTATATTTTATTATAGTTTCTCCTTGTCTATTATCCACAAAACAAAGTTCTAGTTATATTAATATTATATGTACTTATCTTATAAAATACCGTTTAAGTAGTTTTCGTATAAAATGCAATATTTTATAGTTAATAAATTTAAATTTAAAAATAGTCATATTATGATTTTTTTTTTTTTATATCGTTTCATCTTGCGATTAATTATAATACTATTCATCTCATTTGTCATGTTATATTAATAAACTGCATGTTATTATTTATAGTGATAAAAGCGTATATTTTTTCATATAATAGGTTAAAAAATATTTATAATACAATTTATAAGTAGGTAAGTGGGTATGATAATGTCCAAGTGTCTAACAACAATATTATGTATTTATTCAATCAACGTACTAAAATTAAATTCATGTTTAAACATTTTATAAACAATTTTATTTACATTTTAAGTCCGAAGAAGAGATGGATGGACAGAATAGATAACGGAACGAAAGTACCTGCGGGATAGTGAAGAAGAGGTGAGGAGATAGAGCCTTATATAGAGGTGTAAGTTAAGGGCGTAAGACCTCGCTTGTGGTTAGGAGTAAAAACCGAAGAAAAACAAGACGAAAACACATTTATTATATAGAATTTGAGAATATTATTGTAAATAAATTGTCTACTGCCATGTAGTAAATTTATTATAATAAAATATCACGTCGGTTCTCACGTTTGTTTATAAATCGTACATATTTACACCGTTGACTTATGTTGTTTAAGCGAATAACATATTTTTTTGTTTTTGTGGTAGATACGTATATATATATATATAGGTATATTGTTATTATTAATTGGCACTACTTTATTTTGAACACGATGGTTTAACAGTGTTTTATAATAATTTAATACTTAATTGTTTTGCAAATGAATTATAATGCAATAGCTGCAATTAATATTCAATTTGTAATTGAAAGTAATTGAAAATTGGAATACGTAATTAGAATTTTCAATTTGAAAACTTTTGTGTACACTGTAATTGGATCGTGTGTTTAAGTATTTAGTACTATTTTTAATGTCATTGCAGATATTTTTTAATATTTACATGTAACCGTTTATAATGATATATCGATTGAACATTAGTATAAGCGCTATACTAAAAGTTATATAGTAATCTTATAGTTGGAGGGATCCACATAACAATAAAAAAAGTTTATTCGTTACCCGTTCGTTACATATATATATACTAAATGTATGTACGCATATAATATCTATTTTGTACGGTCGTTTTAAATAACCGATACGATTAAACGACCAGTGGTTTTTTAATAGTTCAATATCGTTGTAGTAAATTATTGTTTTTGCTATGAATACATTTATTTTTTTCACGCGTCTCGACATCTCTCCTATCCCTACTCATAATATTGTATACAGTTATAAGTCACAGATTATTAGAATTTCGTTTCGATTGTGTTTACCTATAACAATATTGTACGATGCGGTCCTTATCGAGTTCAGTAATATTGTTACTTTGGTTCGATATAGATTATTGTTATAGGCGCACACGCCGCGTAAAACTCGCTCAAACGATATAATACCATAATTTTACCTGCCTATATATATATATATATATATATAAATTACATAAAGTTACGCGATTTAAATAATAAAATATGGCGTCGTAACATATTAATACGAAATAATACGTTTAAACAAACCAACACTGCAATATTATACGATATTATAGCTGCACAGTTGTACACGTACCTACATCATTTTGAGAAGCACTCACAATAATAATTCCGCGCCGTGTCCGTATCGTAATACGTCTATCAACGCATTTGTCGATTTGCGGAAGTCCGTTTTAAGCAATAATACAAAATAATAAATAATATTATACATCATAGTCGTGAGTATAACAACGCGACTATTATTATAAGACGTATTCGCGGAGCGTTGCGACGGCGGCGGCAGTGGTGGCAGCGAATACAGTCACAGTATATACGAGGTCAGTAATAAAATATACAGGTCTGCCCAATTTTTTTACAATTAAATATATGCTTATCGTGAGTCAAAATGCAAATTCGACACACGAGAACCGGTCGACGGATAAAATTGCTCGTACACAATATTATTGTAATGACGTGCAATATTCGCGCACCACACGAATATAACAATAAACGTTTGTCACCTATACGTATGACATATATAACAATGTAAATATACCTATAAATGGGTATTTTAAGTTTTGGCCGTAACACGAACCAGTATACACCTTAAGTCAGGTTATGTGTGCTTCGCTTTTATATATATTGTGTACATATATAGTATAGGTAATATAAGGTATACGTATAAAACAATAAAATTTTTGCATGCATATATCAATGATATTTTCGCGAATTCACTCGCAATCGCAATATATAGTACGGATCTATCGCGATCTATCCCTCCCCCTCTGCCGTATCCCATACTCGCCCAACACTTCCCTTCCGCCGCTGCCGCCGCTTCAACACGTTGAGGTCGAATACATTAGGCTGATTTCGACATTGTTCAATTTATTTCCTGTTTGTTTTACGTACACCGGGTTCCTCGGGCCGAATTAATTTGTGTATATTAAAAAATAGGTCGTAATAAGGACTTTCGTGCGCTTTAAGTCCTAGAAACGTATACATACCTATACATACGTATATATATCCACGTCAAGTGTATATATACATATAGCGTTGCAGTGTTTTCGAAAAAAAAAAATTAACTAGCACTCGCTAACAGGGTCACGTAATATAATATGTATGCGTGTTCTGTATGATTGTGTGTGTGTGTGTGTGTAGAATGAAATATGTACTTTATGAAAAAAAAAAATGGTATAGGTTTTATGTTTTTTTTTTTTATTTTTCCATTTCGTTCGATTCCGTACACATCATAATACGGTCGTCGTCGAGACGGTTTAAAATTTAAATCCACGCGCTCGCATTAAATTTATATACGTAATACATCCGTACAGGTACGTCGACCATCGTCGCGCCGACAATATTATTATTACGAACGATTCGCCGTTATTAAATATTGTACTGCAGACTTTAACGTTATTGCCGATATTTTTTTACACACATAATATATGTATTGTGTTAAAAACACTCACGAACTGACTGATTCGTATAATGTACTAGCTGTACACATATAATGTTATAAATGTGTATATAACGTGAGCGGTGCCTTTACTTAATACCCATAATAATATTTATATGTACAGTAGAGCTACCTATTATTGGTAACGCGTTCCGCTCGCACGGCAGTCGAGATGAGCTGTTCGTTGAACTTTGACTGCTATTCTCGAAATAAAATTCAAATCTGATAACCACGACTCGATGACGCATATAAGTACCTATATATACGTACGCTATTAAGACTCGAACTCGATACGAACGAATTTTGGCCGACACGTTTTACGCATCTACCTATGTGTATTTAATATAATAATATAACGGGCACAGAGCTACAACTGCAGCGGTTTGTTTACTGCGTGATTAATTCTCAACAAATATAATAAAATTATACGCCGTGATACGTATATTATGTTTACACTTCAAAATATATCTATGATAGTAATCATTAATAATAATCATAATTTTTTTGTTTTCATGTCGTACACGTACACAAACAACGATTTGATAACGCAATTGCGGAAATAGAATTTGGTTAATTAATAATATGCGTATAAAGGTACCGAAATACAGCACTCATCGATAATATGATAGCTTAGGTAACTCAGTATAATATATTATAGCAGTAAATAATATTCCTTATAACACCGCACACTGCTCCCGACAATAATAATTATTCAATACCTATCGGCTGCAATGGATTTTAATTTTTAAGCAAAGACAAACCCGAAATATACGCGTATTTCCGGCGGAACGCCTTTTGTTCGCGCTTACGCGCATTTTAAACAAATGTTTTCTCGGAGAAGAAAAAATATTCGTTTTAGCCAATGTGACTCGAGGGTTTTGTAAAAACACATTTCGTTCGTGCTATGTTCCACGGGAAAAATAAAACGTTCGACACGAATATCCGCATTTATTTTTCAAATTTTGGCGTTGCTCGAGTGTTCGTGTACAGCAGCGTCAGCGATTTACTGTATATTATTATATATTAGTGTGTGTATTTATTTTATAGTGAGCGTCTAAATATTAATGAGTACTTACCTATTACCCAGGTACCTTCCTTCCTATCTACCTAGGTACCTAATTATCTACTGCAAAACCGCTGGCGCGCGAGCACACTGCAGCTGCCGCCGCGGTTAGATCACGCAAAGTGGGTTTCTTGAAACTATTATATTATATGTGTGTATAGAGTGACCTACTTGCCTCCTTCTTTGTCTAGGCTCGTGTAATACAAACAAATGCGTGTAAACGTATAAATAAATATATTTTAGCTATTTTATACTATGCATACAACGTATTCTATATAATATATATGTATTGTGAATATTATTACATAAATAAACGACGTTGGAATACTCGCCAATAAGTTATGCCCGCAAACGCCATAATATATAGATATATTATACTATTACGGGGGAACTCGCTGACCGTTTTGAATGAATGGTGGTATCAATCAATATATTATATACATAACGTCTGAATCTATACGTTGCATATTAAAAACCTACGTATTTATACCGTGAAAACCGAAAGTTTCGATTGCACCGCGTGATTATAATATGCATAATATTAATTAATTACGATTTACCGGTTCACCCGCGTCTCAGATGTACCGACGATGAGGTTTTTGTACAGACGTCGAGTCACGGCGCGACTTTAATGAGCTAATACGAAAAAGGGGGGGGGTCGTGCTAGAACTGTATATAGATCATAAAATATACTGTCGTAGACAAAAGTATCGATAAATAACAGTACAGTGAATAAGTAAATCGTACTATGAATAAGATATACGTTTTAATAATTATTCATTATTTAAAAATCGAAAAACAATATAATCTATGTATAATACGTATAGCGAATTGGTGGATAAAAAGAAGCTGTTGTTTTTAGACAAAAACGTTTTGAGGGGGGTCGACGTCCCCCTTATCTATGGGCACCGGTCCTCGCCCGGCGCAGATCATCGTGTCTATGGCGTAAACTGGGTGCGGTTGATAATCACGCCATTTACTAGGAATTGTTTTTTTTTCAATATAGGTTGGTATGTATAATACGTTTATATTGTATAAATTTTGGTTGAACGAAAAGTTATTTTTATTTTTGCACGTCCACAAAGCGAGGTCGTTGCACTCGCGTGATAATAAATTCATGCTAATTGACTCCTCTGCAAACACTGCCCGTGTGCGATTATATGTACTTTTTATTCGCTAGAAAGTACATTTGGCCGCACAAAATGTGCATAACTATATTTTTATATATTACCGCGATAATTCCAATTAAAAAGTATATATATATATATATATCGTGTCAAGAGAGATACGAAATCTAACGCCGTGTAATATTCTTAAATTAAATATTATATACACCTATGGCAATAAAAAGTACACAAACAACGGACGAATCAATTATTGAACACGTTTTCTAAAATATGCTCATTTCGCCATTATAGACCGAATCACTACGATAGCGCAGTGTCGAGCCGTCCGGGTGAACCATGTGTTGAATGTGCGCGGTCTATCTTCAATGTCGTATAGATCTAATATTCCTTTATTGGACATCAGTTTAGTTTATATAAAAAACTGCACTCTTTCACGCACACACGCACATAGAGTTACAAATATATATATAAATTATTTATACGCGTTCCGAGAGATAATAACGAAGCTTTCCGTGATTTACAGTTATATTATATTGTTTCGTAAGAAAACCAACGCGAATCGGTTTCTAAAAATGCGCATACGACTGCGAGACGTATACTGCAGTGATTTATACCTATATTTTTTACTTCGTCCCGGTGAAGTATTATATTTTATTCGTTTTTCTACCGACGAACCATGTAAAACGATTTAAACGTACGTATGTCAGCCACAACCCCGGTCGAATATGATATTATTATTACTATTAAACATCATGCATATCATCGTATATTTTATAATATTATAATATTATATATAGGCACGACGGTGTTATAATAATTTTAATAATTTTATAATAATATTATTTCACAATTTATATTTATTACACGATGCACACCGGAGAAGAAACCCCAGCAACGTAGGGAACTGCATGCCATAAATTACCGCGTTCTACAACAATGTGTTTTATACTACTTTTATAATAATAATAATGTATATAATATAATATACACGGTGTATCATGCAGGAGATATGACGACTTTACATTGGAATTGTATTTGAATATGTAAAATAATTGTCGTGATACACCCTGTACGTATAGTTGCAACCGAAACGTTTTAAATATTATATAGAATAATTTACTACATTACAATTATTATTATAAGTTAATTTTTGCTATTAATCGTAGATTTCTAAATACTTCCGACTGTCCTGGGGTTTAATTAATGCGCAATTTAATAGTGAAATAATATATTGTATGAGTATACAATATTTGTTATTTTTATCAATTCATAAAAAAACCTGAGCGATAAATCAACTAGCGCAACAAAGTCCTAGTACAATCTTTCGGTTAGACTTTTATTCGTCGAATATTATAATAGGTGTATAAAAATAGACAAATTCTGCTTCGTATTATTATAAGGGAATAATAATAAAAAATTCGAGTCGTCGTAAATCACGACCGGCACTTTTACGGCGGACAAATTGTAAGGTACCTACCGTCTTAGCTAACTATATTACCATTACCCACCTGTAACACTGCAAATAAATGGCGAACAATTGAAAACATATTGCGTCTATATAGATACCTATTATATAGTGTAATAAATGTACACATATTATAGATCGTGAAAAACATTTATATTGCGAATACTTTTAACTTAAACGGAACAACTATATACGCTTATTATATTATTTCAGCCAACTAAAACTCTTGTGTTTTTATGTTTTCTGAAGTACTTAAATTATGTATAATTTAAAAATGCATTAAGTAACACGGGGTTTTTTTTTTAATGCGAAACAGTTCTTAATATTTTCATTGCATGCTATATTTTTTCCAAAAATCTCGACCTATAATTAAAACTTTCTAATATTTAATTATTGAGGGAGATACCAATAGTTTTTTTTCTTATTTAAGCATTCAATGATTATATACTACTGCAAAATAAGTGAAATCAAATTGTTCTGCAGTGGTAGGAAACACAATAAAAAGAATTTTCAACAAAATTATGCTGCATGCTGCATACGGTATGCCGTCGAATCATCTATAAATATTATATTGGTTATTATAATATTTAGAGTAGAAAAAATGGTAACTCATAAACTAACCACAAACATTAATATTTAATATGGTAAATGTTTAATTTAAGTAAGACATAAGCAATTTTATTTTTTACATATTTTCTATGATGACATACTAATAAATTGTATGTTTTTCTTTTTTTGAAACGTGTACATCTTCTTTGTGTTTAATCACTTTTTAGTAAATCAACTTAAATTAACTGAAGTTTGTTATTGTAAAAATGTTTTATTTTGGATAATGTTCTACGGTAAAGTGTTTCAATCACTACATTCACAAATTGATCGACATAATGAGTGTTTCGAGTCACAATAATAATCACCGAGAGCGTTACGTACATAATATTATAAATGTATAATAGAAGGCAACGGTTGGAAAGTGGAAACTACATGAAAGTTACTCCTCCCTGTAGTAGTTACCACGGTTATCTAGATGACCGCCGTGATAGTTGCGTAACAATCAAATCAAAAGTCAAATCGGTATACCTATATTATCATCTATTCATCGACAATATTGAATGTTCCGTATGTTTAAATCGACTTAACGTTTGGATATTTTAACAAAGAGAAATGTATACTTATAATACTTACGCTTAAACAGAACTCGGACCACACAACAAACGCTATTATTATAAATTATAACACAGTATATAAGTATGATATTGTTTATTACATCCATCCGTCCGTGATTTGTCTTTAGTTTATACTTATAGATCGCATCGTGCCATGAAGTGCGTGATACCGATGTCTGTAAGTAATTATTAGTATTTAATAACAATATATAGGTAGTCGGGTAGATGCACAATAAATATCATCGATTTTAATATTACAATATCGATCTAATAAATAAAAACGATTTATCAGTAGTATAAGTGGTAGTGTGCATACTGAAGAGTGCGTTTTCTTCTGGTTTTTGATTTCCACGTACCCGAATGCTTGCAAAAAACACATATTAATAGTATAATAATATCATGGAAGTTGGCGGTCGTACGTCTTAAAATATATAATTTTTTGATTTAAATATTTATCAAATGTATGAGTAAAAATAAAAAATAACAACATGTAGATTTCTCAGGTGTGTATAATATGTATAATAATATATTATACACTACTCGTATACCTACCTATATATACGGGTTCAACGTTCAAACTTTTATACAACAATAACGTTTTGTGAAGAGCAGTGAATAAAATCGAACTTTCACCTCCTTTGGTAAACATAATAATAATATAGCCGTGTGTTTTGAACATTTGAATTTGTATACGGCTTTATGGTCGCGACACCGGTTTTTAGATTTAAATGAAAGCGGCGTGTAAAGTGTAGCGACAACAACAACGAAAAAAAAAAAAAAAATTTCGAGAAGTCAATCCGAGCGGCGGTGCGATGACATTTTTACCTTTAAAAAACCTGCTACATTATAATAATATACATAAGTTTGACGTATACTCGCGAATATATTATATACTTACCGGCGCGCCAACGCGTATATGTACGCGTATGCAGTGTTCGACGATCATCATAACGTTATACCTATAACCGAATGTGTGAGCAAACACGTTGTAACAGCTTTAGTATAGGTAAAAAAATTATGTAGATGCCGAGGTGCTCGTCGTATAATATTATATATTATGCTTTGAATCTAGGCGTATTGTAATAGTCGCGTGAAACGAAATCGGAAAAAAATAAACGACGGTTACCGTACAGTATTGAGTATATAATATCATGATACGAGAGTGCGAATGACCGCGGCCGCGTTCGCCGCGTACTCGTGTCGTTGTCGTCAAAATATCGCCGTTATTTATATCCGCGGCGAGACGCGGCAGTTTCTCCCGCCGAAAATATTATTATGATAACGATCTGTACGTAATCGTCGTGTGACCAATCGTACGGCGGAGTCCACCCGAAAACTTTTCTTTTTCGGCGTTGTCTCATATATAGTAAAACCGCATAGGTATACCTACAGTTTACCGACTACCACGCTCAGTGTGTCATTACCCCTCACCGCATCTGCAATTGACCATTACTGCTATAATGCTCACTACTCATTACCAGCATTGACTGACCATTGAATCGTGTCCAATTTATAATATAAATGTTTTTTTTTTAACTTTCACACCTCCCCTGAAATTTTATCACGTCTCCCTGGAGGGGCGCGCCCCCAGGTCGAGAAACGCTGATGTAATAGCGTATAATACTCGTAATAATAATCAAGCGATATCATAATTATCGAAATTTACTGTATACACACGTATATAAATGGTATATTACAACGACCTACTACACCCTACCGCACTACTTCTGCAGGGTTGTAGGATTAACACTGTATATGCGTATCTGGCATGCGCCTAGAGCTCTAGACTTTTTTATTTTAGTTATAAAAGTAACTTTTTTTTTAGGCATGACAAATAATAATGAAGAAAAGTTGTTTTTTTATGTCTAGCCTGTAATCTGATCACGCTATACGCAACTTTCTGATACTTTAGCATAAAAATATAACGTGAAAATAAATTGGAAACCATACGACATTTATTAAAATGTAAATCATTACTATGGGTATGGGTTTTATATGTGAATGATTTTATTATAATGACTTTAATAGATCGAAATTACGTAGGCATTTATACTTAAATTTATTGTTTTTGTTTAAATGTATAAACGTTTTTGAAAAGAATTGGGTTTTAGCTAAAATAACATAGAAAATGTTATTCCAAAAATATAATGATAATATATATAACAACGTTTTTATTCAAAACTAATGAAAGGTTTTATGATTTAATTTTGTAGACTTCATTATAGACGAGGACTATTTTTTACCAAGTCGTCGAACATCGTTGTAATAATGATATATCTCTATCTATATAATAGTATAGTCGATATATGCATGTAGTGTAAGTTATATACCTAACATAATAGTTCATTTTTATGGGATACAATTTTTTTCCGACTGTTTAGGAGAAATGAATATTATGCTAGGAGCTAAATAAGGGTTGTTATTTGGCTTGATCCCATCCCTATTACGCACCGCTGCGACGTCTGACTCTTCACATAATATAATAAATGTATATTATATAATGTACATCATAGAAACATTCAATTGAAAAGTTATAATTGCTGTAGGTATATTATATTATCCGTCTTTAGTTATTGCACCGGCACGACTTTGGGGAGGGTAGACTTATAATGTGCCGATTGTGTCGATCCTGCGGTTCCACACTTGACGACCGACGTCGAAACGGGTTCCACTGTAGCAAAAGTACGAAGTTGTAGTGTTATCTCATCGGCCAACCGTCCATACGCGTTTGAACGAAAAACGAACAGAAATATTTTATCGTTTTCCATTTTGGTCGATTTATAGGTAAATTTTGAATTATTATAAACAGCAGGTATTATGTTATATAATAACTCGGCACGAGAACTCCTGCACAAAAACCTATACAGACAATAACATTTGGTGCTAAATATACGACCCTGCATGTGTTATGACATATACATATATAATATATAAGAATATATGTACGTTAAAACGTGTACACCGTTACAGCTAGACGTTTTGTTATCTGTGTAGGCGGGTTTGTATATTATTATAATATTGTATTATTGTTGTTGTATTATTATAATTTTTTTTTTCGACAAACAACGAGAGATTTAACACGAAACGACCGCAATTAGCGAACGATATAACTGCCGTATATCTATTATATACATATAATATTCGCACAGCTGTCATTATGTTATTATAACATAGCATGTATATAATATAAGTTGTATTATATACCTATGGGTTTTGTGTACCCGAGTTAAATATTATCATTATCATCATTATTACGCGCGTGTTGAAGCCTTTGATTGCAGCTCCATCGTGTGCGCAAGCGGGTTTATAAACGCATATAATATATATTATATTGTGTTGTACGAATTTCTGAAAGGCGTGACACAACTGGTACTTATATTATGTATATGTTCAACAATAATAATAGTGGGTTTGTGAAAAAAATAAAAACGAAAAAAAATATACTTATATCCGGCTGCGTCGGTCCCATTCATTATTCATACGACGCGCTCTAAAGAAGTACCGCGCCATCACACTGCGTGTGTGACCGTTTTTTTTTATTAGCTCCAAACCTACTGACGTCTAGAAAAGTGACCGATCGGGTGTATAATACAATAATGATCATAAAAAGAAGTTATAATGATAATATACACTTCCATTTTTATATACGTTCCTCTGACAATTAATCCATTGTTTGTGTACTGCAGGACGATTTTTCTTAAGTTTTAACTGCAAAGACACATTTTATACACCGTGATTAACATTTTTGAAAATTACTTTTATCTTTGAGAAATTCAATTTATCGAAAAACTAATTTTATCATTCTCGTGTCGTAAGTTTTTACTTTTCAAATAACAGCGTACCTATATTTTTTATGTCATACTCCTAAAGAGAACATAGTTTTAAAATACTCTAAAGTATATAAAACTAATTTACTATACTCATTGGAATTCTAAAAGATATTTTTTTAGGAACATAAAATTAAAAATATTGACGTCATTCAAAAATATATAAGCACTAAACTATATATCCTATAGCGATGGCAGGTATAATATTGTGTAATAAAACTCGCTATTAGTAATATCGTGTACTACACATTACAGACTGTAATGGTGGGGCCTTGATTTTTATATCGCAAAACAAGTATACTATATTTATTATAAACATATACCTACCTCAATCATTTGCATGTTGTGTATTTTAAAATTATAATTTTGTCAAAAAAGGATTTTTTTTTTTTATTGCATAAATGAACAAAAATATTATTAGGTATAACAATGTGTTTATAGATAGGTCTCTAGCCGTTTAATGTTTATTTATTTATTGATTAGGTGACAATCGAATTCGTTGCAGTGATAATCGTGCACGTGATTTGCGGCAGTGTTTCCTGAAATGTACGCAATATAAATGCAAAGCTACTCGAATGGTTTGGGATTTTGTTTTTAAAAATTCATATTTTATATTAGTGAGTATACCTACGTATTCCACGAATCAAACGATCGAAAAATTTATTTTGACTTTTATTTTTTATTGTTTACATTATTTTTGGTAAAACTTTAGAATTTATAATACGATCGAATAAAACAGACAAATCAATGTGTTAATCCTCTACAATATAATTTTTTTTTGTTCCCCACGCAACTTCGTTGCGGATGTGAATTTGCTTAAATATATGATTAGGCGGGCATATTAAAAAAAATAAATATATTTTTTTAATATACGTCAGACTTTTTATAATCGATCAAATATCAATAAAAATTTGCGGTTTGAGGTTTTCATATTATACATTGGCATTATATCCACGCGCGTTGACACACTCTGTCCGACCAGATAAACTTATATACCTACTCGTGTTATACGTTATTGCCTTTTACCGTTGAGTATAATATACGATTGTGTGCAGGTAAGCATTATATGATCAATATCGATGTACCTTGTTACCTATACGTATTAAGTGTATACGTTATACAAAACAGAAAAAAATCGACGGTTTTCCATAAGCGCGTAGAGCGAGACGCAAATAAAAACAGACAAAATGATAAACAGAAGGGGGGGACGAGAACGACGGCCTGTGGATTGGAAAAGGAGAACGACGATTCTTTTACGCGCCCTTGACTTTCGCTTTGTACAATATAAATTATAATAATATTATTATCTATATAGTATATAATACAGTGTATATAGCTCTGCTACTGCGACGCTGAGATAATATCGGTTGTCCACCAGATAAAAGGTTAACTTGAATTCGTTTACAATTTTGCAAACATAATATACTTCTTTTGTATAGGTACATAGGTACCTGTCTCTATTACACTTGTTTAATATGTGTACTGCAGGCTAATCACGTTATTCATGCAGATACATTATAAACTTATATATAAAGTGTATTATATCGTTACGTGTAGATAGACATTAGTTTCTTAGACTATATATTATTATTATTATATAGTCTATTAATCACATACACGGTCACATTTTATTTTATTGTTGTTTTATATTGTTGTCTTCGTATAATTGCGAGTAGTTTAAAGCAATGGTTTACAAGTCAATATACCGTTGTATTAAAACGACAAAACGATTTGGCATAAAATAGAAAACGCTCAAAACGACTTAAATTTTTAAGTATATTATATTATATTCATTAATTATTAAGAAATAATTATATAGGTACCTACAATCACCTTAAAACATCAATCGTACAAAATTTGGGCATTTTTATGAATTAATCGTTTATAATAATATATTCTGCCATTCGGGTTAAGAAAACAAACTCGTAATATTTAATATTATATGGAAATATAGCGATAAATACGACAGTTTTAAATGTGTGGCTAGGTGTACTCGTATACATAACTGTTGGTATTAATATTAGCAAATATTTTATCGTTGATATCTTTAACTAGTATGCCGCTGTACGATAAAATTGTTTAGCCATTTTTAACATTCTACTTACCTATAGCTATTGTGTGTTTCAGTTATTTTATGCTTAGCTGTTTTTATTGTTCGCTATATTATGGTTTCGCGGTTTTGTCGGCGTCTCGAAGCACCGAGACCAGACCAGTTAATTTAAATAAAACCAAAAAGACTCGAGTTCATGTATATTATATATCACATCGTACAGGGTTAGATCGTCCCACTGTGATTTACTATTTCATACAGTGAAGGTGAAAACGGTAAATCTTGCCGGCTATATATATATACCCAATATAATATATATTATGTATGCAATACATCTATAAACAAGAAAATATATAATAATATTTATTGGAGTACTCTGTAAAATGCTGCAGTATTATTATATACGAATAATTATATGTTACGTTATATACGGGGTCTTACATATTTTTAATCACGGCTGTATAAAACTACTTTGTCCTGAGTATAATATATTATTATATTGATGGTATAGCTATGTTTTTTAATAGTAACTAGCAAATATAAATGTACTTAGATTTTCAGACACACATTATTCTTGTGTTGTTCAGATTATATCTATCCTGAAATAACGTATCGATAATATTTTACTATTCTATTTTTTATTTTTATTTTTTAATAATACGTCTATACGATTAGAAACATATATTTATGTATTTAATTTTAATTGAGTCACATAAATTTTTCTTAATAATAACTTAAAAAGAATAGGTAGGTATGTATATATTATATACGTGGACTGGCAGTGTTCGAATTGGACTATACAATATATTATATATCGGTAGTAGGTGGACGCAACTTACTTACAAAGAAAAAAAAATAGTCTTCCCATCTACAAATGGTTTTTTTTCTTTTTTTTAACCTGATTTCGCCGACGGGGACTACGCCCCCGCGATAACCTGTACCTTTCCGGTGTTTATTTAAATCAATTAAATTATTTTCACGTGTGAGCCAAGTGCTCGGCTTTATACATTATAGGTACTTCCTCCACTAGCCTCAAATCGATCATTATATTATGCAACGACTCTGATAGTGGTGGAGGTTGTCTGTTGTGAGGGATCGGCGTGTTTTTCCTCCCCATACATAAGGTTTTTGCCACTTAATAGCTCGTTACCTCGAGCTTATATGATATTATCATTACGAGTACATAATATACACAACTCTGAAAATCGGTTAAGGTCCGTTTTGTTTTCCAATCGATTCGATCAAAAACCGCAGTTAATAATATTATGCGCAAGGAAGGGGCAGATGCAGATTGTTATATACTTACCATGTACAACAATACAAACAAAATTTGGTCCATACATATTATTTACCATCTGTATCATCATAGAGCTTCGATATAGTTATTATATACGTTAGGTTTTAAACACGGTAGATAATTTCCGCGTAACCGTATACAACCGAATACCCGGTAATGTTATGGTTTCTTCTATTATTGTACCTTGTGTTGTGCGTACAAAATAGTAATAGTATAATGCGTGTACACAATACTTTTCCCGCGAGTTTCAAGATCAAACGTTCTTAAAATATATGTGTACCTACATATAATACATTCACTATACACACAAGTGGTACCTATATAATAATAAATAATAATTTAATATTAACCGCACTCATCGGTATACGAACTTGATTGGATATTAATAAAACATATTACTCGTTTCAACTGCAGTTTTAATTAAAATATTATTACGTGTACGTTTTACCGTTCCCTTGTAACTAACTAACCACAATCTATACTTGTTGTAGCCCCTGATGCCGTGGAGCAACAAATGTATCGATTGAAAAACATTAAACGAGGAGAAGGACACGACGGATGGCGTGGTACACGTCCATATAATGACTATATATATATATATGTGTGTGTGTGTGTGTACAGGAAATTTGTGTCGAATTTCGATTTGTTCAGTCTGAATCGTATCCGGAAACAAACGGTCTCGGTTTATGAGTAATTATAAATAATTGAACCTTCGAATGGAATCTAAGACGTAGGTAATATTAGTTGAAACCGTTCATTATTTATTGTGCGTGTATTACATGTTATGAATTCAAATCATACATAATATGACATATTATCATAGTATGTCCAGTTAAATAATTCTAAGAGTTTTTAAATGAAAAATTACAAATATTTTGTCTTTAATACATATATGTATACATATATAATAATTGAGATTAAAATATGTTTCCAAATACTTCACCATATAATTGTTTTAAAAGAATTGTCACAGCATAGCAATTTTTGCTTTAACATTACAGCGTGACACATGTTTACATTATTTTTTTTTTTCGTTTCACGTGGTAAATATTAATGTTTATTAGATGAAATGTATTTCATTTACTAACGTATAATATATAGCGTGCAGTATAAAATATATATTGACTGAGGTCAGGATAACGTCAATAACTCAAAGCACTGGCTCATAATTTCTCTGTAAGTCTGGTACCAAGCAGTTATGCGCTACTGGGAAGTCTTACAGTGGAAGTTTTTCAGAAAACATTTTTAGTGTTTTGATTGAAAAACAATTAAGTATGACTGTGAATACGAAACGTGAAAATTTATTATATTATATTAATAATAAAAAGGACCTCTCATAATGCTGTGACCGATCCCTGGAATACATATTATTATATGGCGTTTCCGGAGAGAAAAATTGTACCGAAGCTTATAAAATATTTACTGACGCATGCAATAATCTTCCGGAAGTCAAAAATGCACGGTTCAAAAGGGGTTTTCGTTTGTTTCGCAAAAAAATAAATGTGTTTTTCTAAATAATAGGCACCTAACCTATATTATAGGTACGATTTAATATTAATATACGAGTACCTATGTATGGAGAACTAAAGACAGCATTGAACAACAAGTTTACTCTGAAATCGTTTATAATTTATGCCAGTGGCGTGGTGAACATTTATAAATCATGGTGCACAACATAATATATTTCGATACCTTCCACCCTTGATTATTTAATAAAATATAGGTATAAATGTATAATAGATATAATTATTATGATTGAATATATCTAACTGTTGTTTCGTAGTATTTTTTATCATAATTTATCCAATCACCCACCCTCCGACTATAAAAATGTTATTTTACCACGTTGACTATAAGCGTTCTAACACGCTTATCAAGCTTTATGCAATTTATTATCTATTGATTTAAAAACTTTACAATTTTGGTAACTACGTCCATACAGAATCTATTTTATTTTATAATAGTTTACTTAAAACTATATTATAATTCATAAATGATAACATTATATTAATATTATGAATTATGATTTAGGTACCATATTAGTATAATATATATATATTTTTATATATAATGTGTGTACTGTGTATACTATATTTTATAAAATATTTTTACTACTTACCTTAACTATTTTTATATTACCATTGTTCATGTGCCATATAAACAATAGTGTTTATTACAAACCTGGGTATTATATTATAATTGATTCGTGTATTACACGGACAGCAATCAAAGCGTCACTTTCATTTTTAACGAATTTATTACTAAAAGCCAGTGACAAATGACACGCGGACTTTGCACCCGTTTATAGTGTTATAGACTGCAATTAGTAATTACACCGCAATCCATGATCGAGTTATTTTAACATAACCCTGCCCGGTTCCCGAGTGTTGGCGAAGTAACGTTGTCAGTGAAAATAGTTTTGTTTGCCCCGTTATAGCCTTATAAGTTATAAAGATACTCGTATCCGGGGCAGGTTTTCGTAACAATTTAACAATTTCGAATTTAGAAGTTAGAGATGTAAAAATTTTTAAAAAAAAAATACTGCACTCATAATAAATTATGATCACATTGTTATAAAAAATATTATGATGTGTTTTAAAGCTTAGTGACCAATATAGGTACGTAGTATTTACCGATACTGTTTCCAATTCGAATAATATGTATTATAATTATTACTCGATTAGTGTCGGATGTCGTAATTGTAAAAAAAAAATCAAATTAATGTTTAAAATACTCAGATTATATTACATGCAGATATTATTTTTAAAAGTATTACATCTCGTTAGTTATATTGTGTTCAAAAAATGTATAAATTTTTATAAATTATATTTATATTTCAAACTCGTTTCTGTTTTGAATTATTGGTGTAGCCGGCCGACACCAATTAAAACATTATACATGATACATCATGTATAATATAAATGTTAAGGTTAAAATAGTATTATATCATTTTGAGTCTGTGTAATAAATTAGAATTAATGTTCTGAGAAATTAGGCAACTGTAAATGCGATATTCTCAAAAAATATAATAATTAACATTGCATAAAATATTGTGTTCGAATGAAGTAATAATACAATCTGTTCTTGTTTAAAATGTTTAGAGATAAGACAAATTTTTTTCTGAACTTGATTCACCGTAGTCGTAGGTATTAAACTTATTTGATTTATAATGTATATACTATATATAGACACGATAACGCTTGATTTTTTTTTTAATACAAATGTATTACATACATTTCCAACAAAGTAAATTGAATTATATTTAGTTCATTATACAAATGTATAACAACTGTAGTATTCAAATATGAATGAGTGTAAATTATAATCAATTAAGTAAACTAAAATTTTGATTCCCAAAAAGTCACATAGGTCCAAAGCAATATATTCCTTACAATTTACATTATCTTAAATATAATATATTATATTATACTTCTTATGTGTCTGCAGTTTAGTAATTAGTAAGTAGGTAATAATAATCTATTAATCTACCTAATTAAAAATACTGTTCGATAAAATTAATGTTATTTTTTTACGAAGGTACTTATAACTCTCTAAATTTCTTTTACACGCAGTTTAATTAAATAGTTTTTCATAAACTCGATATGACCAAACATATATTATTTGTGTTCGTTCCATAAATGGATTTTATATAATAATTTATTGATTTGTAGGCCAACCACAGCATAAAGTATTTTTATGTTATATTTGAAATGTTTAAACGATTTATAGAAATAACTAGGTTAGAGCAATTATTAAAATATATAACTGTTTCGTAACAATTATATCGATTAAGTAAAATTTTTAATTTATATTTTATACATAAAACTTATCCGAGATTCGTTATTTTGTGCAAAATTGAGTAATACAATACTGTTAAAATTATAAAATATATCAAAATAAACAGATAAAAAGGTTAGGTTACGGCGATAAAAAATGATATTTTGAATAATTATCTAAACACTAAAACAAAGCTCATAAAAATGATTATGATTGTAGTATATAGTAGGTGTATATACTGTACACAGTGCGATAAATATTTTTTTGGTAATACTTGAACTTTTAAACATCGTATTATTTTAAATTCAACAATACCCACTTGTATAGTAAATAGGTACACAGTATATACTTATAAAGTTTTAATGTTCCTGGTGCAAATCACGTGACACGTTAAGATGATTTAAAGACGTATTTGTGGTAATTTTCCTTATCATATTATTATTATTATACTATATTTTTGTTGAACTGTTAAGTGTACCTATAACGCGTGATTATTTACATATAGATAAGAAATTTCATTGTTTTTTTCTTCTTTCGAATTGTTACTAAATTGCGTACGAGAAATTATAATGTATTATGCAAATAATAATTTTTGTTTTAAATTTACGAGTTTGTAACCAAAGCATAATATTGTGATAGCATATTATAAGTAGTTACCTATTATTATTATATAACAATATCATATATTATATTATCATAATATTGTAATAAATAGTAATAAATATTTTAATATAATTTAATTATATTTCAGCTAGGGATAATATATTCGATATTTTGATTAAACAGAATTTTATTAATTTATGTCTGGTAACAGTTTTTAATTTGCTGCTATAGTTGATAAAACTTTATTAGAAATGGATGGCAGTATATTATTGTATATTTTAACCTAATTTTAGACGACTAGCATCAAACCACACTATTTGTTTCGTTGTTTTTTTACATCGTTTAGTAACAGTGATTGTTTGATCGTGTGACGGATGGCAACTAGTGAGTGATTTCCAAATTCTGTTATTTCGATTCTTTTTTACATGTAATTTAGATGGTTAATATCGTACTTTTTTCTGTATAGATCGTAATTGTAAGTATTCATATTTTTAATGAAAAAAAAAAACCAAAACTGAGTGTGGTGTTTGGCAGTTGGAGTTGAAAACGTACCACGCTCTAAGCATAACCACGGTGTTTAGTACAATCGTCATTGTATTGGAATAAAAAAATAGTATCTTTAATAGTCCGAATCTGAACGTCGTGTTAACGACATTCGAGGACGACTGCGGCGGCAACAGTACGGCGAAGTGCATCGATATAATCTTTCAAACTGCATTAGCAGCTGTAATAATGCACAACAATTATATTGTTGTTTTGTTGCACAAAATATATATATATAGGTAAATGTATGTGAGCTAAGGCACGCTATTTCACAAGGGCTTATAATCTGAAATTCAAACAGCACTCACGAAATATATAAATCGAACGTGCGTGCATCACTCGTTCCGATAACTATGACCTTAATTTATTTTGGACTAGCATACTATTGACATTGACTGCGTACGGTGTACCTGTATTATAAAAAAAAAAAAAAAGCCGTTCATTTGTACAGGTTATCAAAAGATTACAAAAGGTTACAGCGCCAACACCGTGTAAAACATAAAATACATATTTATTATTATTATTTTTTTTCATTTATATATAGGTTTAGTTATATATCATTATAACCGTATAGACCTTGGAGAGCGAGCTCGGAAAAACTTTAATACGAAATTTTCTATTGTTATTATTTCTCGGCACTGTGAACCCGACCACAACTATTTTTATATTTTTTCTTCGTCTTCGTACTGTACTACTGTATACATGTATATAAGTCGGCGGAAAAACGTTATAATACGCGTGTGCGTGCGCGCGCGTCGTTTCGGTTTGCCGCCGCGAACGCCTGCAGCTGCAGAACGCCAAACTTTAAATTGTATTCTCACATAACGACATTTGTGTATATTTTATATAACATATTGTATGTGTTTTGCGTTATCCGTCAGAAAACCGAACGCGGTGGTCGATAATATTATATTATATACTTGACAAACAAAAATAATAGAATCTCTTACGAGGTCACGTGCCCAAGGCTGTAGTGTAAATTGTGCTGTACAAAAAAAAAAAATTATACCATTGTGATCGCGAGGCGTACACTCGAATTTATAACGAATAACATATAATATTACCTATACACGTCGACATAATTATGAATCGAAAATATCTCTCGTTCGTATATTATAATTTATTATACGTATATACGAACGAACGAATGACCTGACCTAACCTTATATACCTAACCTAACCTAACTGCTACCGAGGTATCTCATCTGCAGATGTATAATTTATTATGTGTGTGTGTTTGTTTGAACGTACATGTATTGTGCGTGAAATGCAGATGTCTAAATGCTAAGGTGAAGCGATTTTTTTTCAATAAATACGACCACCAGAGAATGTTATAGTTCGTTTTTATTTTTCGAATATCGTTATGCACGCCTATAATATTATATATATATACATGTGTGTGAATAAGTAATAATATTATATTATATGCAGTCACTGAGCGTAGGTATTTTTACGTAAATTTTTATTCTTTTTAATTCATTCGGTATTGTTCCGACGTTTGTATATCATTAGGGCTATTATGATTTAAATATCGTATTAATTTTTATTATATACAATATTTATACCGACTTTGACAAGATACGTTTCAAAAACTTCTGAATAAAATAAATCAATAGTTTTATATTACATATTTTTATTTATTATATTTCGTTAAAAACATGCATATTTTTACATACTGTAATATGTTCTATATCCTTTTATGTTGTATACGCATATATTATTATGTTATTGTATTATATTATGTTGTAAAGACTCTTATCTAATACAAAAATATCAAACCAAATGATCGGTATTTACGTGAATACATTAGTATAAACGTCATGACTGTTTAATGCTTAATTTTGAGGGATTGTTCAAGGTTTTGACATTATAGATCATTCATATTCTATACACGACCTATAATAAGGGTGCAACATAAACATGTATTATAATATAGCTCGATGTGAGTATCAAAAATCAACGAAGACGATTATTAAGTATTATTGTATAGGTACAGCATCGTTCTACCATCAAAACAATTTACAATTTTCCATTTTATGTTTATCAAAATTGTTGATAGTTTTTCAAGCGTATAAACTATTCAGAAATCGTAAATGTATTTTCTACATGTCACTTGTAACTACATTCTTGTGGATTTACAGATTTCAGTTACTTTTTTAACCCAATCAAAAAAAATTATGAATTTATTTATAAATCCCAGCCTTACATGGCTGCAGAAGGTTTACTTATTATATTTATAAGAATAAGGCATGTGTCAGAATTGACAATAATCGTCTTTTGAAATCTATCGTGTGCATGACAGATGATTCACGCTCGTACAATAATAACATGAACATAACGTAAATTCAACGATATTAAACCACTACAAAATATAACAAATACAATATTATATAATAATATTCGAATTGACATTATTTTTGAAATGCTAACAAAATACAAATACATTAGCTACGAGTATATTTCATTATTTATATGAGAGAGCTGTGGGCCAGTTGAAAAATTAAAAAATTGTTGGATTCAATAAAATCACTCTACAATCTACATATTAATAATTAATAATACCTAATTATTTTTATTAATTTTTCAATTAAATATTATTATGATGGAATAATTATTTTATATTATTGCAACAATAAAATATTTCAGTAGTGTACTGGTGTTTGATATCAATCTACAGAGGTTTCCAGTTCAACTTGAGGCATGCATCAATTTGGAAAATGTTCAATTTCCATAGACCACTATATACTTGATTTGATTCCAACCCCTAAAATTTCTCTCACTTTTTACTTGCATGTGACCTTATGTTATGTAGACATTTTGTTTCAATATTAAAAGTTGATAAACAATAACCAGTTGAGAACCATCGATTGCTGTCTATCAAATAATATTGTGTACCATTTGCACGATTTCCTAACACCGATGTACGGTACTATATATTCTGATTTAATACAAAGAATATAATAAAATCGTATGTACGTCCGGCTATGTTCACTGTTGGAGAGTGAAATATCTTGTTTGTATATGGTGTCAGTGATGAATACGGGATTTTTAAGTTACGATCTCATACAGCATATTATATTACTACTTAAATGTATATTATAATATACGACCGTCAATCAAAATAACACTTAATTGTATTATATATTAAGAGCTCGATCGGCAAAGAGTGCTGCGACAGACTCAGTGTGCTACAGCGCACAGGTGCCACAGTAGATCTTGTGGTACGTCGAGAAATAATCCAATTTATTGTTCAATCAAAAGGTCGTGTCTTGTAATCAAATAGTTCGTGAATATTTGGATATTTCATTTCGGACAAGACCACTCTAATAGGTACTACAGTATTAAATTGTATATAACGTGAATAATAATAATCATTAATCAATACGCCAATATAGATGTATGTATTATATTATACTGTATATTGCATAAACGACCGCTAGCACATTCCTAATATTTTTTATAATATATTTATAATAAAATAATCGCGTATGCACGACGACACCACGGTGTTCGTCCGGTTCGTATTTTATTTTATTTTTTTTATTTTATTATTTGTCGTTTAAAATTAAATTTTTTTGTAATCGGTCACTGGCTGATAATAATTTAGATTCCATATTATCATTTTTTTTTTCATTACATCATCATAAAATTATACCCTAGTTCTAAATAGACGCATAATTTTACAAACATTTTGCAACAAACTATGTACGCATATTTTCTGCACACAGTACACCCGATTAAGCAATTCGGCAACATAAATTATTAATTAATAATTTCTTTTCCGACATGTTCACTATATAATTCCGTTAGTAGATGCTTGATAGTTGATTACTTCACATTGCACAAATAGCTGTGCATAATGTATAATCGCGTATACATTATTATTATTCTTATTATTCTTATATTATTATATTACAGTGTGTGTACGTCCTTATTAGGTTGTTATTATCACGATTTGTCTCTTCTCTCTAAATTGATCGGTTTTCCCATCGCTAACGGTTGTCTAATTTGACTAGGTAGTTTTTTTTCTACTTTTCTCCAACGGAGCTGTTCTGTTTGTTTTAAAATGTTTAAAATATTAAAACGAGACACGTATTTTAAAGTGTCTTCATAGAATTTTATTTTATTTAAATATCCCAAAGTTCCCTCATATATATATATTCGTCATAATAGAACGATTGTCTAAACGGGCTATGGGTGTATACACTGCTGCAAATAAAGGCGTACATCACACTCTATACAGTATTAATTATAATAGTAATATACTCCTGTGCTCGTGATATACGATTTTTTGATACTTAGGCTTACGATGTACCAATTAACTCGACTTTAGTCACAGTAGTCAAATATAATTTTCTCTAACGTGCACTCGTCGATATGATAATAAAATGTGTAATACCTAGGAATGATCTCATTATAAAAATACGGTATACACACGACAATATGACATAATATCGTACGAATACAAAACGTTCGGGATGCACCTATAAACAATATAATATACTATGATGCATAATATTATTATAATATGCGTACGATCTATACGTCTAAGTGCTGTATTATAGAATAACTGACAATATATATATATATTATATATATGATACCGTGATAATACGCGTTCTTCAACGTACGACGCATCCTTCGCGGTGAGCGGTTTAAAACATAATATATACCATTTATACACAATATTGTTTTTCTAGTCGTCACATAGATTTATAACGTATATAACCTATGTAGTACCTACCTATATATACGATATAATGGAATAATTAACGTCGTACGTTTTTCCTTTCTCTTTTATTTTTTCATCGCGTATTTTACTAGCGCGCGTTTTAATATTTCGCCGAGTACCTAGCTAAAGGCTATAAAGTATCATAGGTATAATAGTCGTATTTAATTAAGGCCGACTAACACGCGGTTGATGCGTATATAATATATATGTATACTATATGCACTGCAGAACGCACGCGCGTGCTCACCAAACACACACACACATACCCCCAGCAGCAGCTGTTGCTGCGAGTATATACCAGGTATGCGGTTTATCTTATATTATACGCTAATATTATATACTATTATATAATATATATATATTTTAATACTGTCTGTATGCGTTTCGAACGTTTTTCCGTACAAAACCACCGCCGCCGCCGCCGCCGTTACTCGCGTACCCGGGCAATTATAAACGTTTAAATCCAGCACATAAAAAAACACGCGTATAAAACCATATAATACGCTGTAGATATGTAATTGACGCCTAATGACGCGTATCTATTATATATATTATTATATATTATATTATGTATAGACGTCAGCGCGTGCACTTATTTGTTGCAGTTTTAAGTTTTTAATTTTTAATTTTTTTTTTTTTTATTTCTCCTCGTTTGCGAGTTTTATTACTATACACATAGGTATATATATATATTCGCACAATTATATATGTTTTAACGCGGCGGTTTTATAATTGATTTCAGAAATCGTTCTAAGCGCGTTTTACGAATGCACCGCATACATAATGTGATAATAACGTTACAGAGGTGCATATAATGTGCTTTACACCTGTATAAGTGGCTATGAGTAGTAATGGCCGTGCCACGTACGAAGCGCGAGCGACCACAGATTAAACGTAATTTTACTGTCGGTCGAAATCTTATTATACGTATATATAATATTATTTAAGGTATATATACCATTCTGCAGTGTTAATAGGAGTACCGAGAAAAACGCCAAGTCTCGTCGAAATAATTTATAACATTATATATCATTATAAGTCGTGTGACGGGCCTCTGCGATTTTTGCCATCCGTCAATCGCGCTCTTCGTTATTTACTATATCGTTATTACATAATATTATATAGGTACAAATCATTTAAAACGCGCGGTAGGTATATGTAGGTACTGCGGATGTCGTGCCACGCTGCGTTATAATAAAATTATTTTATTAACACCGTCATCAAACGCGGTTATTGTCATATACGTATATATATTATAATAAAACGTATCTTATATATTAATATCATTTTAATAAATTAGTTGTACGCGTATTGTGCGTATATTGGAATTTATAATACGTAGGTACTCGTTTTTATTTTTCTGATTTTTACAATTAATAGATAAAAAAAATAGGTGGGTACTATTTCTTTTAGGTATTTAGGTACTATAGAATACCAATATATGTATAAATATACGATTATATCTACCTATTTGTTCGCTCGAATGCTAACCGCGTGCAATCATTCCAAAAGTGCAGTAGTTCAATCGAAATCCCCGATTTATATACTATATAGATACATCTGTGATCTTAACTGCTGTATTTGTATATACATGATAAGCTAATCATTCACTTGCAAATAAATCGATTATAACACTACTATGCGAGGTATTATAGGTATAGCGTGTGGTTATTGTTTCGATATTACCGATTATTGAAATATTCATAACTAAATTTACTATTAATACATTCAAATTTTATGTAACGGACAAGTAACACATACCGGTGAGAGTTTTTCGATAAAAACGCCCCTAATCGTATAACGATTAATGGTTATTTGATATACATACGCTTATACACCACATCGCATACCTACCGGCGTGTTTTTATAAATCTAAAATATTAAACGATTTTAGGTGAATTTAATACTCCGGTATAAAATAATAACTAATAAAATATTCGGATGAGAAGTTTCTGAATTATTTAATGTATGTTCGTTTATACTCAGGATAGGTTAGGTTAGGTTTTAAGTTTTTCAAATAAACGATTTACATTGAAAATCAGTACTTATTTAAAAATTCTGTATGCATATATTATATGTTATATTTTAATAGGTATGCCCAAATGACCGTATAAGATAACTTCAATTACAACTTATTATCCAAAATCTTTTTGTTAAAAATATACTGAGAAAATATTTTTCCTTTGAATTCGTTTATGTTTATATTAGCCGGCACAGTTATTACCAAGGCTCAGATTTAAAGCATATGTTTTTTTTTTTTTTTATATATGAAATAGAAATCTAATTTTTATATATAAATTCGTTTCACGTCATTCCAAATAAACCAATTTATATTTGCTTTTTCGGCTTTTTTTTTATGTAAATGCTCTTTTTATTTATTTATTTCAGCTATAGAATGTTTATATGTTTATTAATATGCTATTATAGTTATAATAAAAAATTGAATAAATAAAAAATGTAAAAACCCAGAATGCGTTATAGGAATTGGATTACTATTGTTTTCGTTATCTATCGTTTATTAAACTATTATATAATAGATTATCGATCTACATATATCATAGCCGTCAGTACCTACGGTCAGATATACGGTCAGTATGCCTTTAACATCGATATCGACCATTTCGAAATTTAAGGTTTAGTGTTGTAATTTGAAATCTCTTGTGTGAAGTATGCACCGATCAATTCAGTGGATGAAGAGAGTCGTTTTCTATGTATAAAAATATTCCGTCGAACAATATAGAGTCAGTTTCACTACTGCAAATCTAGAAAAATACATGGTAATTAATTCTTTTTTAATTTAAATTATTTTTTCAAACTTTTTTTATTAATTTTCATAACAACTAGTTCGTGTTAATTTTAGTCATGTTTTTTTTTTGCTTTTTTAAAAGAATCGTGTGTTTTTTTTTAATTGCTATTATTATGCTTTAAAATCCGAATTCTAGTTATTACTTCTAGCAATTTTTATTGACAAATATAATGTACAATATACACAACTGTATAACTAGGTAGCCTAGCTAGCTGTTATACAATTAAAATTTATAATTACTTTGAAATAAGCGTTTAATGATAAAATATGTCTATATAATTATATATATATATATATATATATATATATTAACATGATGTTAAGTCGAAGTTGAAGTGTGACATTCTTGAGATCTTGACATTTTGAGAATGTATAATTGCTCGATGTTAATGGAAGTCTGCACTGTTCTAAGTGTTTTGTAAGTGTTTTTAAATTTAAAAGTTGACGCGGACTATACGAAACTGTCTGTTTGTCTGTTGTACAAAATGATCAACGAGTTAAATAATCTGTTGTATAATAATATAGAAATATAATGTATCGAAAAGACTATCGTGATTAAAACTACCATCAAAGAAAGTTGTAATAATCAAGTCAAGTTTTATAACTCTTAACGTAAAAACATTTTAAAGAAATAACTGACAATTGCAGACTTCGAAAACATCAGCAATCGACTGTTTGATTAATTTCGAAGCAGTATTTATCTAATCAGGTACTCGATTTCAAAAAATCTAGTACAGTATCTTGTAGTATTACCAGCATTATATTATAATTTTAATTATTTATATATATATATATTATATTAAAAAGAAAATTAATACAGTATAACATCGAAAAATAATTTAAAATCAAAACTAAATTCACAATGTATCATTATTTTTAATACATCCAATTAAGTTGAGCTTGTGACTAAGTACAGAAATGAAAATGAATTAAATATTAATTTGGTTAAAGGCAGTATTCCTATCAAACAAAAACAAACACAATATATATTTAATTAATTTCAAGTTTATTATTTTATACTTTTTAATTATTTTGATTACAATAAGCAATATATAAATGTAATTCTTAAACAATATAGTTCACAGATATATGATAAAATTTCTTTAAAGTATATCTTAAAACTTTTTAATTGAAATACTCATAAATCGTGAATCATGATTTAAAAGAATTCAAGAATATTAATCTTTCTTTTCGTTATCTTTACCTATAAATAGGTACTTAATACTTATTCATATTATCAAATATTTCGGAAAAAGTTATTTTTGTTTGAGTTAAGCATTCTTTTATAAAAAAAAAAAAAAACAATTGTGTTATTGGTAGACAGTAGGTAGATATGATGTACTACGAACATTATTAACTATAGTAATTCGATACGTTATATTTGTTACGATTATGCCGTTGAATACCTTTTAACAAAATGGTGTGCCTAAACCACGCCTATCACATATTTAGGTATTCCATGTGTGAATGGTTCCATTGGTATAATAATATATTGTATCGTGCAATACAATCGTTTAGGAAACTAGAAGAAAATCATTTTGACGATTAGAAATAAAATTTGGAAGCGAATCTTTGTTTGATAATCGCAAATTGGGATATCGATAAATCGAGAATTTTATTTAGTTAAATCACATTTTATATAAATACAAAAGTTATTTTAACATTTTGAACCAATTTTTAAATTGACTGATTATGATTAAATGAATACAAATCACAATCAATCCATTAAAAAAATTAAGTGTAGATTTTTATAACACCTATTGACTGCATGATAATTTGGATAAAGTTGTCAAAATCGTGGAAAAAATATAGGCTTATAAAAAATGATCGATTATTTATTTAGATTTAGTATATTTTTTTACCTTACTAATTTTGATAGCTTAAACATATAGATATCTAGAAAATTGTATGTGCGCTAAGCTTAAAATTAATGAAAAAAATTAACAAAGATATTATTTTGTATGTATAATATAATCTGAAGTTTATAACCAGAATTTTGCTTAAAGTTAAAATGTAGGTATACTTGAAAAATCATTATCTTAATTCATATTATATAGAAATTATCATTTTGATGACAATAAAAACTTTTATAGTAGGATATTGCGAAGTAAAATAATAGATTATCGTCCTATAGTAATAAATAATAATACAAACATTTACAAAGTTCTTGTGGAGAAAACAACAGAGTATAAAAGCTGTACTTTTAGCTGTTTTAATATTTTAATGAAGTTTAACCCCTGTATAGTGATGTAGGTATACATCATCAATTAACATTATAATATTACACGAAATATCTTTTCACGCTTTCTTCAACTTGGTCTATACTCTATAGGGTAATGCTATTAACTATTATTTCAATTGCATGAGTTAATATTGTAAAATATATATTAGGCACATTTGCACTGCACATTTTTAAATTTGGTTATCAGTTGTTTTTTTTTAAATTTTTAGTGTATCTTACCGTCTAAATCAAAATTTCAACAAGAATTTGTAGAGTTGTTTAAACTTGTATACTAATAGGAGTATAGGTAATGATCTAAAATAATATAGGATTGGGAAATATAATGATTTTAAATGTAGTTAAAGTAATTGATAATAATATAGTAATCTATAAACATTTTACAATTTTTAAAAATTGTCTAAGTATATATATAATGATTATACTAGATCTAATATTACATATACGTTTAAAATGTTTGTAAGACTATTTTTAAGGACTTTATCCTTATAAATATATTATATACTAAATAACTCGGAATCTATTCTCTAAAATACATTGAAATTTAAAAAAAAATTATAATCTTCCAAATAATTTACAGTAAAAAAGGTCGATTTTCGTTTGAAAAAAAAGATGTTTTTATCATAATAGAACACTTTTTAAATAATATAAAAATCTAAATAAATTAATAATTAATATATAGATTTTAAGTAAAAGTCGTAGGTACATGAATATTATTGCTTATTATTACGGTGTTGGTTCATTTTTATTTTCTGTAGTATAATAAGGTTTTGCCATTTAGTAATTCATCAAAATAAATGATTAAAAACAATATAATTTAATAATATAGGTACTATACTTTACCCCACCCCCCCTCCCCCGGGAATGCTTTTCCGTAAATGATAATATGATTCTTATAAAAGGCCATTTAAATCACATACTGCTGTAATGAAGAGATATGGTGAAAACATTCAAATATGTATGGGTGCATTGCCGTTTGCCATTATTTTTGTTCATTACAACACTTACAAAATGTCACCTTGCAGGTCTGTGCCTTGTGGGCATACGGTTTGTCGGTTTGATAAAAAATGGTTTTAGAAAAAAACATCAAAGACCGTTTGAATAAAATTCTACAATGAAAATTGAATGTTGTTTTTTTCTCCTCACTTATTAATACTTATTAAATTATAAGTACGAAATAACTTTGTTGTCGAAGACAAACACCAATATTCGTTATGTGGATACCTATAATAAATTATAGTAATGAGAATTGCACGTACAATTGTAATATCACATAATAATATCAAATGAAAAACACGATTAAATAGATTAAAATAATTGTCTATAAATTGAAACCACGGTGAAAAACAATAAGTCCTGTAAATTATTGTCGAAAGCAAGTAAAATATTTGTAGCACTTGTACATATAAGTATTTGAAAAACACATTATAATCACTTTTTGATACACGAATAACCTTGATGATAATAAAAATACATTATTAGTACCGTTTAAAATTATAGTTATACTTCAAAATTCAAATAAAAACTAAATCCATTATGGGTGGGGTAGATACCCCCATCCCCCCCACTTCGTTGCACCCACTGTAAATACGTTATTTGTCTTCTTAAACATAAACCGCCGTTATCTGCAGTGCAGTTAATCGACGTTTCGGTATTTTGCGGTATTTAGAATTCAGATAATAATATATTTTCGAATTATAACTCAATCGGTCTCCTCCAACTCTAATAATTTTTATTTTATACGTCGTGTAAGTAGAAAAAAATACGTATTTGCGTTATTTTGTATTTAAATCATAATAATAAATTATAAAATTAATCGGAAATGACGAAAATAATGACGATTTCGTGGAAAATATGTTCGAATATGTGACTTGTGCACTAAAGAAACGTTATAGTACCTACCTACATATTAAATTGCTTGTGAAACTGCTTTATTTTTATTGATTTTTCTCCTGAAAATACTATTTATTTTTAAATTTAATTATGTCTTGACATTTCGAGAAAAACTACTTAAAACGAACGCGTGTCCTAATGATAATCGTTTATTATTCATTTTGATTTCTGTTTGCATTTAGAATGACAGTAGAAATCTGACAATCTGAAATCCTTTTCTCTATAAGTAAAATAATATTATTCTTATATTATATAAAAATAATTAACAACTATAGGAAGCAGAAATTATATTTTTGTAGCTCGTTTATTTTCTAAATAATATAACTTACAATATGCCTTGTTGTTTTCAGAGTAATTTTTCTATTCTAGATCATTTTTATTTCAGGACACTTAAAGATTTTGGAAAATTAACATTACAACATTACAGTCTGTGAGTCATTATTTGTTGGAATTCAGAGTACATAGTGGGTGAGTAATAACAATACTCTATAGTATATTATTTAATAATTCCCTATTTTATTTTACGTTTTATACATTATAAAACATAATATTATTTTTAAATGGTGGAGTCTTTGAAAATGCATTGAAAAGTCTAAAAATATTACCTAAAAGTGTCACTGTGAAATACTAAAAAAACAATACCTACTCAAATATATGTACCTACGTATATATTGTGGCACTCACAAATAACAAAACTATGCATTATTTCCATGTATAAGTTTCCAGACATAATGATGGCCGTGCGTGTACACTGCAAGTCGCCTGCAGTACGTCGAAGTCACATTTCAAACGCGTATATTATATAGAATCGTACACGCAAGTATTAAAATGCAGTTTATATTAATATAATATCTAATATGGTATATATTTTTACATATCATATATTATGTGGTATGGGTATCAAATAATAATGTGCATATAGTGCATACTGCAATTTATGTATAGGGCCGATATTGTTTGTACAGATATTTTCGTGTTACATAACATTATTATAACCTCTTGGACAATAATCAAACATAATACACATTATTATTAGACATTCACACTCACCCACACACTTTGCACACACTAATATATACACAATATACCAAAGTATTATCGAAGAAAATAATACAACAAAAGAGTTGCAGCAGGTATGAAATAGGGTGGGACTCAGCCCCGGGTGTGTTATATATATATTATATTATTAGTGTCGTGATATTATACATATATAGATTTGAAAGAAAAAAAACGATTGTTTCGTAAAATATATAATATCGTCCTCGAATTTGAAAAACAGTTTCGAAAGGAGCTGATGGTGGGTCAAAACCGCACTCGCTTAAACTTCTTTGCACGCTTAGAATTATTTCGCTGCAGAGAAAAACGATCTCTCCAAAGTACCAATTGTTGTATACTCGATTTCCGGTCGCGATATAATACATATTATATATATATATTATATGTTATACGACTACTTGAAACTTTTGAGTGAAGTATATACGCCCCTCCTACCCGAAACGGTGTTCGCTGCGGAAATAATAAAAAAAAAACGCTATCGTATAGAACTGATGTAAAAATATATTATAATATACGGTGTATATTTTTCGGTTCGTTTTGAAAGGTACCTATACCATTAAATGTAAAAAGATTTGACGATATAACAACACATAATATATAGATAGATACACTTATAATAAATAATATATCGTCACTATAAATTACAAACATAGGGACAGTTTGTAGAAATAGGAAAGGATAATAATGGATTTATATGTTTAACCTGCTTACCTGCCTATATATTGTCTTATTATAGATTCTTGACGTTTTATTCATATCAACAACTATATATCGGGAAAAAACAATACATTATATAAAGATACAATAAGGTATGGTTCTTTTATCAACGTTTAGAAATAGTTATATAGGTTTACTACGTTGTATACGTATGTTATAAAAATTTTAAATGAATTGTTGATTTTTTGGACCAGAATCGAATTCTAGAGAGGAAATTAAATTTGGGTCATTCAAGTATTCAACAAAGAAAAAAAAAGAAAAAAAATACTGCTGTTAAATAATCAAAAAAAAAGGAACGCTGGGTGAGACAACTATGTAATAATGATACGTAGGAAATATATATTATAGAATAATATAATACTCGTTCGCCAAATCAGAAAAACAAAAATATTATTTTTTATACACTCGCATTACGCTAAATGTTAGCATTAGGCAACCAAATTTAACACGGATGCATTTTGTACGTGCAACGATATGCAACTATACGGTGATAGCTATTATACCTATACTTATTACGCGTATATATACTAAAATGTGTGTGTACACTAAAATCGATCGAGTTTCTTGAGTTTTATTGATATACCTATTTTTTTTTTTTTTTACTTTTTTTAAACATTTTGTGGCCTGAAATATTTATTTTGGTGACCATTATTATATTCAGTGGAGCGTATCCAATATACATCATCGGGATGTTTATGTTTTTTGTTGTTTCTCGTTTTGCGTAGGTAGTTCTGTACATATATAATAATACATGCCATTTGCATTATACATATATACACACAACTATACCGGCTAATATACACGTAACGCTCGTGCAGTGTACAATATTATACGATTTCGAAAGTTGTCCTTCACCCCCTCCCCCAATCTATCTGCTGTTTGAAATCAAGTGTATAACATATAATATTTAATACAATACGTCGTAATAATATTATATATAATAATATATGTAAAATTTATATTGTACTCGCTTGCAGACGATTTCAGCGTTCAGCCTTTTGGGTAGTTTCTTTATTTTTATCGAACGAATGACCTCGGCGCCGCCGTCTGCCACAGAACTCGAAAATATCTTTATGGATATGTGGCATTAAAATGCATAATAATATGTAAACGAAAATAAAAATCATCGCCAAATATAGTGCGATGTATTATATATTATACATCTATTTATATAACGCAGGAGGCGGTCTGGCGCCAGCGGTCGATCGGGGACGATTTCGAAGTCGATTACCACCCCCCTTAGTGAAACGCTCAATAGTCAATCATCGTTATTATTTAACTAACAATGATAATTTAGGTATATTTTATTATTAATATCAGTATGATTTATAACAATTAATCGTCATATTATATTTGAATAGAAGTATTGATCCTCAAATAGGAAAATATACCTAATAACTCGGTTTATCGAAAAAGGTTTGGCCACCCCTGGTATAAATGTCAGTAGTATACTGTACATATTTGGTGATGGATTGTTTTCGGTCAGACCACGACGAATAGGTAGTATCGGCTTACAGTAAATGCGTGATGTGATAACCTCTCGCAACCAAACGAATATTATAATATTATGTGTTCTCTGTTATAGTGTTGTGTATGCATGTACATGCACGAATACATACATACATATGTTTATCATTTATATGGCTCCGGTAGTATACGATATATACTTACCTACGATCGGAGCCGAACCCTTAGAATGAAATTTGTTCTGTTTCGTTTCACGTCTCGACAGTATGGGAGTTGTTGAAATTTTAAACACACGAAACGTATCGCTGACAAAATATCATGATACGAGCATGCGGCGATTAGATACCGACTCCGAATGAGCTTTGGTATAAAACATTAGGAAATTGTTTTATTACATTTTATTATTTACGGTTGAACTGAATTTTTCCCGTCAATAACTCTGATATTGTTAAAGCATAATATATGATATTATAAGCGAAAGAGACAAAACAGAATTTACGAAACACGATTATATTATTACTATTATTATTGTTATTGTGTAACACTTAATAAACTACAAATTGCCTTTTAACTGTAAAGCATAATATTATAACATATAATAATAATTATAATATAAACGGGAATCGAGTTGACTATAATATTGTTGTACTTGTCGAGATTGTATACAAGTACCTGCTTTTTTTTTTTTTTACAGTTTATAATACATTATTAAATATTAATCGAATCGAACTTTTAGAGATTTTTGTATATTAATTTATTTGTCTGTGTATAGCTCAGGTATATTATGTATATTTTTAAGTTGCAATTTGTTTTTAACACACGTATGACGTTTATAATATTATATATACGTAATACGTACCTATATAAAAATGGAATGTATCATAACTTGTTTATTTTCAGCCATATTATTATATCTACTATACAAATAAAATAAAAATAACTTCTGTTTAAAAATTAATTATAATATTCAAACGAACCTATATGGATATATACATATTTACATAAAATATTGAGCATGTGTAAATATCATACATTATAATATTTAATGTGCATTTGTATTCTTATTATTTATATATATATATATATTATTCAACAATTTATAGTCAAATCGGCATGCTAATAAACGTGTATAATAGGTATGGAAATAAATAACGACAAAATATGTGTTCTATTGGTTGCAGAAAACACAAATTTTTGGGTTTTTTTTAGAGGAGTTATGGCCACTGTTTGATTTATCTACTCGGAGTGTTTTGTAGTGCCATGAACTGTAACTAAACTCTTTATCTCGACAAGAAACTAGTTTCGGTCTAAATGTAAATGTAGTTTTTATGCTTAAAACAAAAATATCACTATATTTCCACACGTACCTATCATTACGTTAAGCGTTTTCGAAAGTAAATTTGAACAATAATATCACTAAAATAAAAACGATCGTATTTCGGTTTAAGGTTATTTGGTTTTGAATAATTTGGATTTTTATTAAAATTATAACAGTTTTGACAATCGTTAATTTAATTAATCGCTATTTAATTTATAGGAAATCCGATAATACTGTCATACTTTTTTTGTTACGTAGGTATGCTCATCGAGGAAATATTTAACTGCCTCATTTCCAAATTTGGCAGTTTTATTTTTGCTGCAATCTTTATTGGTAAACTACCATAAACTGATTTTTTATGACTTGTTACTGAGGTTGATTTTCATAGACCACGTATATAAGATTGTTTAATAAATAACTTCAGCTGCAACTGTTTCAGATTAAGTGGGTGTATATTATTTTCAGTATGGTTTTTACACCTTTACAGTTTTACACTTCATAGAAGATTAAATTTTCAAATTGATTTGTTTCAAAACAATTTTTTTTTTAGTTGTGACAGTTTATATACCTACAGATTACTGGGTATATTGAATATTCTATGATATAAAATATATAAATATATAATACAAGTAACAAGTTTGCTGTCTACTTTTTCGTTCTCAATAATTTGTTGATGATTTTTATCTAAAATATACATATTTAATTGCATATGTGTATCCGTGCATGTGTTGAACTATAAAAATATAATATAATTATTATATAAGAATCGTTTAACATTTAAAATTATTACACATTTAATAGTTTTATACAAGTCACACATTATATTCCAAAATGCGTGAAGGTGCGGTTCACGAATGATTTGCTGGTCAGGATATCGATCTATATAATGTAACATTGTAACTGTTTTTGGCCCATATCCACGTTTTTTTTGTTGCGATATTGAAAAGTATACGTAATAATAGTTTTATAGTATACCTATAAATAACACTGCACTCACTGCAGGTACCTATGAGAATAACCTTAATATACATATTTATAATGTATGTATTTATCATGTATTTGTGTATATATGTATATAAGTATGTTTTAGATTAATTATATTATATTGTTATAAATTATAATATGAAATGATAAATTATTAAGTACAGTACTTATTATTAAACTGTATATTGTGTATATTATAATCTATATTATTGTAAAAAAACCTATTTTAATAATTTGAGGTGGGTAGGTAAGTAATAGGTAGCGTATATATGTTTATAATTTAAAAATATATGTTTCACTACGCAATAAGTAATTCGTTTTAATGTTGAAAAAATGTATATTACGATAAGGAATAAAAATTAACAATCACGATGCACATATATAACACCACATAATATAATACTTAGAGTAAAAATAGTAAATTGTGTTAGAGTAAAATGGTACATGGTCTGCAAAGTGCAGATTACCGAATTGCCACCGAGTTTTCGATACATCATAAAATAAAAGAAAAAGAAAAAAAGACACACATAACTACGCGCTAAGAATAAAATAATTGATTCTCTATATAAATGAGCATAGAGTTTTTATTTTTTTTTTATTGATCATTTAGCTTAATCTTTAAAGATTATATTAGCATTATTATAATACCTACTCGAAAAATGTGTCGAGTTTACATTTTTTTTTTTTTTATCTACAAAGTCTATTTTTTAATTATTACTATATTTGTTTGTACTTAAAATGTTAATCTATTGTTCGTTGATGATCTGGTAAAATGTTTTCTTTTCTATTGGTTTGGTATCGACAACAATCTGTTCAAATCTTTTTATAGTGATTCAGGTGATTTTGTTGGCAGATCTTCTTTAGCCACTAAGAAACCGTGAGTTAAATTTGTAAATACTTTAATTTACCTAATGACCACTCGTATTTTCTATCTTTTTATTTATGAAACACTATTATCAGATAATAGTGTCTCAAACAACTGATTCTGTTGTTTTTTTATTTCTCTTAATTTTTGATTAGGTTTTTCCAATATTTTTTCCCATTCTAACGAACAGATATTTTTAATTTAATTTATATGTTCTCAGTTTAAGTCTGTATTTATTTTTTATTCATTTCAACATCAAAAACATGTACATATTATACAAAACAAAATTTAATTTATAATGTTGATACCTACTCCATGTAAGCATTGCATGTGATCTAATGTTGACTTTTAATTATACGATAATAATTGAATTGAAAAATGAAATTTTACGACGGACAATCGCAGCTGAACTCAATAATTGACAGTCTGAATAATAATAAAAACATAATTGTTATAATGTACGTAGGTACCTATATATAAATACGTATATAATAATATGTTAAATCAAAACGATAAACATATGTTAGTTTATTCAACGAAAATAATGAGATGTGTCAAAAGTGTAATTACTAATTATTTTATGCTTGACGTTCGCCGCGAGTCGATTACGAGAGGGGATGTTTAAGATTTTTTATAATTGCGACATAAAACAAATCGTACAAATTATTTTCCGGAATTAATTAACATCACACACGTATGTAAGACATTACAGTGTTTGAAAAATATCGCCGATAACTACTGCAGCTTCAGCTACAGATTATGAAACCGCGGGTGTTAAACTGTTGCACGCAATCGATTCGAAAAATCGAAATCGTTTTGAAACACGGCTCGTGTCGTACGCGTTTGACTCGTTTCTGCTTGCAGTAGTTATATCTAATAATACTAATATTATTTTATATCATGTGTGGTATTATTATAGTTTGTAGAGGTATTAGCGACTCGTGTATTACCTATATAACATATATATATATATATTCTTAAATAGTAGATCAATCCAAACGCTTGTACAGTCGATGCGTCGTGTACTCGCGTATAACGAAAAACATAATATACACACAGTGTAGAATTTTTATTAACTTTTATTACTCCGCGAGACGGTTATTAATATTATATTTGAGGGTATTCAGGTCATACGGAATGTCTGACAAACTATTGTGCACACACACACATATTATGTATAATGTATGTGTGTAAAAGTACAAAGGTACAGTATACATTTATGCTAAAATTATCGATTCATTTATAAAGAAATACAAAAAAACTAACCCGTTATAGTTTAAAGATTGCATTATAATATATATAGTATGAGAGTAACGAATTTCAATAATAATTATGTAACAAAAATATCGGATGAATAATACGATTATATTTGTTAAAAAACGACTAATTGAATCATTTAAAGTAAAATCTATTATAATCTCTAAAAAAAAAATACCGATGTATTTTTACTCGCAAGTATCGATCATTTATGTGCATAGACGTTTAATAAAATCAGATAATATCATAATATAATGCATTTAAATATTATACTCGATGTATTTTATTACGCCACCATTCTGGTGCTTTGCGGAAAACCTTCCAATGGTTTATTAATTTAGTAAAACTTAACAGATTTCTTAGGCTAATGAGTATAATATGGCATCTATATATATAGTTATGTGACTGCTGCAGCGTTTTTAACGGGTTGGTTCAACAGAGAAACAAATTCTCTGAAAAAGTAAACGCATTAGCCATATGCGCATATTGTATTCCTCTCATATTTCAAATAGTGTAATGAATTTTAACGATTTTTAAGGCATTTTTTCATTTGCAGTAAACGTCGAACTGTAGATTTTTTTTTATATAAACGCATGACCTCTGACGATTAGAACGAATTACATACATATACATATTATTATATAATAATACTGCAAAGGTTAAAAGTTTCATGAAATGTACCTACAATTGTGAAATATTTCAACAATAATATTTTAATAAATTTAGGTTTCTTTTTTTAGTAAGTCTTTTTCAACGAACATTTGTCATTATTCATTTGTGACTATCACATCTGTTATTATGATAAAAATATTTAAATGTTATAAACGAACAAATAAATATTAAACTTAACCATTATAAATTATAAATTTTTATTATTATTTAAACAGTAGCTATTTGTATATATATATATTTACAACATTTACACATTATATTTATTTGAATAAACATCGATTATGCAAATAAAAATGGATAAACGGTGTTAACAACAGTACCTATAAAAACAGTTAAGGATATTAAATTTGGTAATGAAGATTGGCGACAACGATTAATTTTTGGTGTTGGAGACGGAGTTTTATAGTTCGACATGAACAGTCGAGAGCAGGAGGTTACGTAGACTATGGAATCATCAATATTTAATATCACTATAAATGGTAAAAATTTATTATTATTTCAAAATATTGTAGACTTCACACAAAATATACATATTTATGTTATTCATAAACATGTAAAAAAGTATATTAAAAAAAATAATAATGCTACCATGGTAGCATTACATGTATAGATATATGAACGCTCAACGATGTAGATGTATTTATATAAAATGATTCACCAAGTACACTCAACCCTACTTTTATCCTTAAAAAATGCATTTATTCACAATCTGATTTTTGGAATTTTAAAATATACTTAAAAACTAAGCACAGTATTTTAAAATACTTCGACTTTTTACCTTTTACTATTATTCTGTGATAATGCAAACTTAACTTATCCTCTTTTTTTTTTTTTAAATAAATAAAAAAGCAATTGTTCTTTTTTTACTGTAAATTCTAAGTTAGATGATTTTCTTTAAAATCTTGATTCATTATTGAAATCGAAATTAAAAAAAATTATTAAAGTTTATGAATTACAGAAGATATAGGTAATGGCCCTTCCTTAATAATGTTTTTTCATAAAATAAACGCAATATATTCTATTTTTTTTTTATTATTATTAAAATATGATAATATTAATTATATTAACACATTTTAAAATTATAATAATTAATTAATATTAATTATTTAATTACCTCATAGAAACATTTACATAGATGGTAGAATATTGTCATCATAAATTAAAATTTAATAACTCGATAATTACTCGTTAATAAATTTTGATTTATTTTCATCAACATTCTTAAAAAATCATCTCTTTAATAATTCACAAAACAGAACCGTTATTCTCGTTAAAAAAAATCAAATTTGTAAATTACTACAGGACACTTCTCAAATCGCATACAAAAATTTAAGTATTTCAAACATGGGGTATGAGTAAAGGACCTTAATAGTATACTCAAAAAATAAAAGTTTTGTATAAATGTATATCACATAAAAAATAGGAGTATTTATGCTTGGTGAATAATTATTTTATGTGTAATACAACACACATGTAAACCTATAGGCATACCTATTATACTCCGCTCGGGAAAATTATTCTAATAGAATTTATCTTAATTTTTGTAATCTCATTAAACTACCGCACTTTCAGTATAATGGATTGAGTTAGTTGAATACAAGTGTAGGGTACACATACACTGTGCGCAGATTACATTATTATTATTATTGTTTTAACAAGTCACAAGATCACGATAACTGCTTTAAAAACGATGCAGTAATCAACATGCGTTATTATTTATAGAATTAACATTAAATTATAATATTTTATGACAGTTAATGATTCATCATATCCCCGGTGTTACACTGATTTAATACAAAAATACACAAGAAAATTGTACCGTGTACCTACAATGAATATTATTAATTATTATGATGCGAAAAACTTATTTTTGTGTTGGATTTTTTTTTTCATTGAAAATATGTTCTTTATGATAAACAAAATGTTACTTTCCCTCGAATTCTTCCAAATAATAATAATAATTATATGTACCTACACACGTTGAGTTTATTCTTGGTTGAAACTACAGTGCTTCAAACGACATACCACTATTGGTGAATAAATTTAAAAACGATTACACACATTAATGTGTCCGAATTCGAATAATCGTTATTTCAAAATCTATAAATGTTTCTGAATATACCAATATTTTTATCTAAAATTTCCAGTCAAAATAAAACAGAATTTTAAAAAATACATATTTAAAATTTTTTTTATCGTTATGGGTAGGTAATTGTTTAAGTTTTTACTTTTTTTTTGGACGAAAAAATATAGCTTTAATTTCATAATATTCTGTAGTAGAATATTTTTCAAAGTATTCGTTACATAAAAATCGATATTGGGATGAGTAGTTTATGCATTATAAGTAGGTACATACTCAACGTTTATGTAAGCAGAGTAGGTATAGTAGACCAACATTTTACCAGGTATCTAGTACGTGCCTCTCTACTCCGCTCATCAGGATACTTTAAATATAGATCTAGAGATATTTGTGTGTCAAATATCAAAATACTCCAAAAAATATTCTGCTTCGAAGTATGAAATCATAAACGTATACCTAACGTAATTATTGTCATTCAAAAAAGTAAAAAACTTAAAAATTTAGAACGATAAGAAATATGTACATGTTACATGTATATATTTTTAAACGTCGTTTTACTTATCGACTGGAAATCGAGTAAAAAAAAAACATTTTCAAAAATACTTATAGATTTTGAAATAATGAGTATGTTGTTTGATAAATGAATCATTCAGCACATAGACGCCGTAAAAACGCGTGTAGGTATACACACAATATAATAATATATAGCACGCACATAACATTATATAGGTACGCAATGCATGAAAATTTTAAATATAATATACGACTACTGGAACAGAACAAATACGAGCGTCGTCCCTAATATAATTTCTATTCAGGCCGTTTGCTCCAACTACACAACAATAATATTATATAGTGCGTGCAAATCGCCAATAATTTATATATATATACTATACGCCTATAATATAGCCGTGTGTAATATTTTTTTTGTTGTCCGTGTGCATTGTTTCGTGGCGTGTCCCACAGCCCCCCCCCCCCCCCCGACCATTCACCAATGGTCTGCACACAATAACTACACAGTCGTTGGGTTAGGTTATGTCGCCGTCTTCGTCGTATATGCGTTTTAAGTATACATATAATAATAATAATAATATATTATTTATACGGCGGCGGTGAACCGTTCGTATTTCTTTTCGTTTTTGCCAAACGTTAAGGCACGTTTTTTTTTCACAGCAGTCTGGCGCGGGCGGCGCATCATCATTATTTCATAATATTATATTAGTACTGGTACATGATGTATAGCAGACAAAATTATATAGGTAATACTCTATCGTTTACGAATTCGACAATGTGGACGATCTGACGATTACAGCAGAATCGTATCGAAATTGTACACACTAAATCCTACAGAGCATCGCGAAACCCGCAATAGTAGTAGGTACACTAATTATATATCACAATATTGTCTCGGATGATTTGTTTTCGTATATAATTATAATATTACGAAAGAAAATATTTATAATATTTACGTTTTAAATAAAATATGTGTACACGTTATATTATATACCTAGGTAAGCGTGGGACACAGGATGCGGGCGATTGCACTGCTTTTTAAACAATCGTGCTAAGGTTAAAAATTATAAAAAAAAAAACGTAAATATACTAACAATACACTAATATGCCGTGTGTCGTCTTTATTTTTTCATAGGATCTGCCTGCGCCTATTTAGATACACAGCTGCTATATACGAGAAGGCGCGGCGTCCATTTTGAGCGTTAGGGGGTGGGGGTGTGGATCTGTTTCCGAGCCCGTCGACAAACGGTTCACTGCTCTGAACGTTACGGCTATTATTCTAATATACACCATGGTAGGTATAATGTGTATATGTCCGCTCGACAGTGGGTCGTCGAGGGCGGCTCGTCGCAACGCGTTCTCGGTATAAATGGACAGATTTTTTTCTCCCCGAATGAGGGGTTCTGTGTGTCATGATGCTGCAGTGTATCGTCGCGGTCACGCCCATCGTATTTCGACCCCACAACGGGAGGGCGCTTCACAATATAAGTCACCCTGTACAATACACTCATTGGATATAATATGTCGTTGTAGCGTGGGCGAAACAGTAATAGCTTGGACCGTCAGTTACCGTACTTATATTCCCATACGCGTAATATGTAAGAATACATTACTCCTTATTTTTTGTATACCTAAATCCTTGATGTTCGTCACACGAGACCCACCGCACTACGCTGCGAAAAAGCATCATATAGGGAAAAAAAAGAAATCCCACGCACTAGGCAGATTATCGCTGGACACGAGTCCTCAGTACCTCGTCATTTTCAAATTTTTATGGAGACACAAACCACTGTCAATTTATTATTTCATACACCGAGAACGCAGTGCAAACAGACTCGTTGTTTCTTGGGTTTTTGTAGCTATCTAAATATTAATAAAAGGGTACATATAGTCTTATATTATATACATAAATCAATGCAAATAAGCCAATTTTCAAATTTTACATTTTTGTTCACGCAGGGATTCGTTGGCTCCGGAAAGACTAATATTTCGTTGTTTGTTTGCCTTTGTTTATACATAAAACACATACCTAATAGTAATCTATTCAAATTTCATATAATTTTACACACTATAAGTTATTTTAATGTAGTTAAACGCAGTCGTGCAGGATCAGTTATAATAACTAATAAATATATCGGCTCAGTGTAAAATCAAAAGCCTAAAACGAATTTTAGGCGTTTGAGAAGTGTTAAAATCTCCGGCCATTTAATCGTTTGTCGTGATGTGGGATCGGCTGATACGCGCAGCGTTATTAATTATTATTATATTTTATAGTGTTGATTCTTCGGAGATTAAACGAAATCGAGTACTAAACTGATCGGAGCTGGTCGGGTAATTTTTCAATTTCTCGTCCTAACACGAGGATATCGTTCCGGTGTATCGCGCGTTTGACGGGCACGCATTTTGCCAGACCCTGCGGCAGTGGCGGCGGCGGCGGTGGCGGTGCAATGATGGCGGCACACTGCACCGCGCGACTGTGAAAAAACGCACGTACGCACGTACGCCGAATTTCCGACGACGACGACGACGGCGGCGGCGGCTGCAGTCGCGTCCCGACCTATGTCACTGCGGTCATTCGTGCGCACCGCATCGCTGTAATGGCCGTCGAGGGGGGGGGGAAACAAAAACGTACGATATTAATATTATTATTGTTATATAGGTAGGTAGGTACCTACATAATATAAAATGCGCGCGTTGTGACGGCGGCGACGGAGAGCAAAAGGGAAACGGGTTTTCTGTGGTTTTTATGTGTTGTGTGTGTGTGTTTTTTTTTTTATTTAGGGAGGGTCGTCGACCCGCCGACGGTCGGTTCGGTTTCGTTCGTCCGTCCGTCCGTCCGGTTTGCGCGCGCGCGCAGAATGCGGCAATAAAAATGATATCGTATGCGCGTCCGAAAAAAAAAAAAAGTAAAAAACGGTAAGAGAGAACGAAAAACGTCATGTGTGTGTGTGTGCGTATACGGGGGAGGGGGGGCGGAAGGACCCCATTGTCTGCGCCGACCGTGTGCGCGGACGGCGCAGAGTGCGTTGAACGCGAGCCCGCGCGCGTATATTCTTTGTGCGCGTCTCGCGCGTGGTTGTTTCTTCTCGTCGACGACGACGATTGCGTGCTCGTTCGATTGCTATTATAGGTTTAATATAATAATATAAATATATATTATACACACACATAAATGTGTATTACTATTATATTTCGTAGGTACCCATCACCGAGCGTTTTTCTCCTCTCTCTCTCTCTCTCTCTCTGTGTCGATTTTTCCGACGACGACCAAACCGGTCGCTCGAGCACACGATATCGCCCGTATTATATTCCACACACAAACGTCTTTTTCTCTCGTTCTTTCTTCTCCTTCGTCGTCGTCGTCGTTTCCTCTGCAGTATTCTTCCAAATCTTCTTCTTCTTCCCGTCTTCTCCCCGTGCGTCGTTTTCGCAAAAACCGTATTCCGCCGCGTCGAAAAAAAACGACAAAACAAAAAACCATCATACCCGTCCACCGCAACGATATCGCAGTGTGGTGCACAGCGCTAAAAGAAAGACGACACGCACACAGACGCGCGCAAATAACTGACCTCGGTCGATCGCTGCGCCGGTGACCAATTACTACAGCACACTCGCACACGCCATACCTATATACGTTTAATACTATTATTACGCCCTCCTTATAGGCTCTCCGGACGGAGGAGATTTATTTTTTGTCCTACGCTGCACCGACGGCATTGTTGCACCGACCGGATAATCACCGGCCGCGGCCTATCCTTTACGCGAGTGCAGTCGTCTATATATAGCGTATAATTATATTATTCTGTTATATAAGCGTTATGCGACGGCGATCCTCCGCCACCGCCGCCGCCGAGTTTCTATCTGTAATGTTTTGAAAAAAAATGCACTACACCACCATTAAGTGTACCTATACAGATTTTTTAAGAAAAAACATCTCTTTTTTTTTTACATCGACGTAATCGCGCATGCGCTAATCGAGTTTTTGCGTTTTTCGTGCGCGTCAAGGACTGTGCGCTCTACGATCGTTTCAACGATATTCTCTTCTTAAAACGTCCCAATTTAACCGGCCTTGCATGTCGCTGCATTTCTCTCTGAAAATGCAAAGCGTGAAGACTGCAGTTTCGTGTTGTCTTCCCGTACATGATATCGTATAACATTATAAAAGTTCGTGGTTCGAACTGGCTCGAATACTGCAGCAGTCTGTTGCAGCCGCCGCACATAAATTATAAATCATTTGATACGCACAATATCGTCGCCACCACACTGCAGCAAGTCCAAGACAAACGTGCGTGGGTGCGGATATATTATAATGTATAATGATAATATTATATATATATTGTGATTGCGTTTGTGTTCGCAATTGTTTTCATTCTGCTCCGTTTAAATTTCGAGTAAAAGTATTCGCGCGACCCGCCCATTTGCATCGTACACTGCACAATGCACTCGCACCCATTGTGTGTCGTTATTTTACGCATTATAAGCTCACTATATATATAATATTAGACTACAACATATAAACTTGTTCGGGCCGATTTTTTGAAAAGTTTTCAGGACCTAGGTGTAATACATTACGTGAAATGTGCTAAAGTGGCCGGTCACACCTATATTGCAGAGTGATTAACCAAGCATGCTATCCCCCCTACTCCGCTATACTATATGATACGTATATTAAATAATTTATGTAGTACACTTTTTAGGGAGTGTCCTATGCAAATTTCTATACTAGATATTCGATATAGACCGCGTGATCGATGTATATTCGAAAATAGATAGCCTTCGATGAAAGATATATTTAAAAATTCCAAAAATCAGAATATTTTAAACATAAAAACGTGGTTTTAAATTATTGTGTGCATGATTGGTAAATCGCTTAATATAATATTTCGTCACGAATAATTTTTAATTGTTCTCGTGGTGATGAATCTCATAACGACTACGACGCCAACGCTCGTTTTGCGCTATACTCGCGGTACCTATATATCATATTATAATATATGCGTGTCATGTGTGTCTATTATTTAGATTAAATATTATGCACAGATACCGATCTTTAAGCAATTATAATAATATATTATAACTACGTATGATTCCTAAAAGCTATGTTTATGTACGTATCCAATCTAAACTTATATACGATTGGACGATTCGTATAATGTATTTATTGTTTTACAGTATTACCTGAATAATTATTGTGAAATTTAGAGCGTATTATGGCTTAAATTCGCAACTGTAGCGATACGTCTTATTATTTAGTGCGTTGTATACAAAATATAATAATAAGCTATATGACAAGTTACATAACATTTGTACGTTCTTTGATACACGAAAACGTATATATTTCGCTTTTAAACTTATACACGAAACAAATTAGACAAATTTAGAACAAATTTGCACCACAAGTAACAACAACATAAAACACTGCAGTAATTTCCCGTTATTTCGTCGATTGATTTAAAAAGTTTAATTTGTTTGTATTATTATTATTTTACTTATTATCTTTGACCTCATGCTGCTTTTAAGCGCGTTATTCTGCAGTAAGTAGGTAGCTGCAGCAGCTGTCTCTTAATTATATCATTGAAATGCTAACCGTATTCATATAGCATATAATATGCGATGTGTGTGTGTGTGTGTGTGTGTGTGTGTGTGTACAAGGTAACCACGGTCGATGCCAATCATTGTGTTATTATTATGCATTTTATATGCATATATAATATTTATATTTATACACATATAAACGGTGTAAAGACTTTATGGATAATAGATTCATCTGTACACCATTACTCGATGCACCGGCTATATAACAGTTGTTATCACGTCGATATATACCACTTTTTTATAGGTACATAATATTACCAATATTCAATAATAATATAAATATTATTATACACGTCGTATTGTAGATACTAATGATAGTATACATAAATATAGGTAGGTACCTCTACCGACTAATAATATTAATCGCGTATATTCAACCGGCTACTATATATACTGTTTAATTATTATGTTTTTGCATATTATGTGCACTCTGTAGAGTTACAAGGTTTGAATATACCTACTTAATATAATAGTAAAACACCGTTTAAATTTTGGGAAGAAGCAATCCAACTAATATTTTTGACAACGCGATTAGAAATTCGTACAACTCAAAAGAACGTCTATTATTTATTTTTTTCTAATTCACTTTACGGTTTTCACTGTCGAATGTAATTGAATTAACAGAACATATTAATCATACTTATGGAAATAGTAATTAATTAGTATAATATAAACATTAAACATATACTGTTATACATAATATATATATTATATATATATTATAAAGTATAGGTCTATGATGTGCTACTTACCTACCTATATTACCCACATACGATTTTAGAACGGTTAAACCTTTTAATAACATTTTCGTAAGTAAATAAATTATAAATTTAATGTATATACTATATATATATATATAATATATATATCAATTGATTTGTAATTAAAGATGAAATTGAAACAAACTTTACCAAGACTTCGAAACCTTATATATATTATAAGGTTACATGTATAATGTATATAGGTATATCAATATACATCATTATGTATATTCTGGTTATTCTTTTATAACTGAACATTTTTTACTTCAAAATCTATTAATAGTATATATTATTTCCAGTCTAAATAAAACTCAATTTTTTTTAAAAAAGACTATATTTTTATCACTATTATGTTTAACATTTTTGAAGGACAACATACCTACATTTTTAAATTCATATTCAGAAGCAGAATATTTGTTGAAGTATGTATTATGATAAAGATAAATCAAAATTTGGACGAGTAGTTTTTAAGCATTTAAATTTTACATGCCAGTGGATTAGTAGATCAACATTTATGTACCTATACTATTACACTTCGCTAACCAAAACATTAAATACTTAGAAGTTATAACTCATAATTTATTTAGTTGTTCGAATTTTAATTTCTATGTATCAAAATACTCCATTGAATTTTCTGCATTAGAAAATAAAATTAAAAACGAACGTTGTCAATAAAAAAAAATATATTTGTTCGATTAAAGAATCACCCTGTATAATATGTATAACATAAGTATATACCTATAATATTTTATCAAGCTATTACCAATTTATTGATATTTCATTGATATAACATGGGTTTATTGATATACTAATATGTATTTTAATAATATTGATTTTACAGTTCTATTAAGCATTTTGAATTTTGTTGATTTGGCTTTATATTACTCATATAGGAATTATCTTTAATTAATTAGGTACAGTATTATTTATATATTATACGTATCTACTCAAGTTTCCGGGTTTGAAATATCGATATCTATATGGCTACTAGTTATTATATAAACCACTAGAATATAATAATATATTTTATATATTATTACATAATTTATATTTGAAACGTTATTTTGGACAAATAGTACAAAAATTTATTATAAAACATTTCATACTCATACCTACCGTTGACTATATTATAAAAATTGGAATTTATAACAATCGTGATTATTTTATTAATTATTATTTACCCACAATGCGCTTTAATCGTTTATTTATGTACTTATACTATAGAAATAGCTATACAAACCATAATATTATATGTAATAAATAATAATCAATCAATAGTATACACACATAAATATATATTTGCACATAATACCGCCGATATTCATATAATAAAAGAACTATATAATATATTGGTATATTATATTTGTACATAGATATGAGTGCAAAGTGCTGTGTATATATATATATATATATGAACGATAAGGAAATCTTATACCGTATATGTATATTTTTATTATTCTGATTAATATACTAATAAAATGTCAAATTTTTCAAATAATTTAACGTTAACTATCTACATTATACAGATATATGGTGTCGTTAACGTATACAATTACGACGATACTCAATCGGGATAAAGACATAAAAAAAAAAAAATTGCGTTTTATTTATTATAATATTATGTTATGATAAATTGTAGTTTAGGTATGCATAAATATATATAGACACAGACGCCATTATTGCAGTCGACTCATTCGGTTCGTCAAAACAAATAATTCATCGAGAAAACGTTTAAGGTAAATATTGTTATATAACGTATACGTCTATACACACAATAATAGTCTTATATAATTCGTATCATAATAATATAATGTAACTATAATGCTATATATAAACACATATGAATTGGTGGATAAACACCTATTTAAATGTAACTGCGTTTATAGTCCCAACGTCGCACTGATAATTTTTTTTTTAAATATTAATTTGACAACTGTTGTACATAATATAATATAATATAATGCCTTTTTATTTATACCGACTTCACGCAGTCCGATCGGTGAGTGACGATGAGTGCTATTTGTTTTGTTTCCATTCGACGAGTTTGGCCGTTTGTATCCACATTTCACATTATTATATTCGCCCTGTAATAGTCAATAACACAATATGACAATAAATGTGGACCACAATGACTACATTGATGTGTAAATATTTTATATACTATTAATTTGATCTAAATAATTATTCGTTTAATAATAATTAAACGTGTAGTATTGAAATCGCGGATAAGCGTCCAACAAGTTTGTTGCGTGTAAATATTATTTGCAGTTAATATTAAAAGCAATAATTTTGCTTTGAAATTTATACATATAGATATTTGCTCGAATCAGAAGTTATGTCATTTTTCATTATGTAGCATAGCAGATTGCGGAGAATTAAATCGATTAAATGCAAACAACGATATTCCTGAAAGTTCCACAAGTCAAATTAAGTTATTTGAACTAACGAGCGGAATAAAATTAATTTAAACTATAATTATTGTAAGTCGTAAAAAAACAATCATATTTACTTTTTAAATAAATATTCATCGTTTTAACGGCGTAATTAGGGGGTATCCCACAAAAAACTTTTCCTTTTTTTATTATTACTGGTATACTGCTTATTCATAATTTATAGGAATAATACAAACAAAATATCAAGTCCTTATACTGGCTGTTATAATTTAGGTTTTATTAATTTACAATACAGGCCATTTTTTATAGAACAATAATAATAACATAGTACATAGAGTTTTAACGTTGTAGAATGTAGATAATAGAGTATGCTTTTTTAGAACATTACAATATAGTCTACGGCAGTGATCGCGTTAGGGACTGAAACACTACACTGACTACACTGAGTTGCGGTCTGCGACATTGACAACTAAAATATTAAATTTGTATTTCTTGGTGTCATCACGGTTGTGTCATTATTGTTTATCATTTAAATATGTGTACGATAATTTTAAAGATGTTTTGTTATATAACACAAAAACATACATAAATAATATAATAATATAAATTTTTTATGCATTGTTCATTATGTGCAAAAAATATCATTAACCTTAACCTCACAAGTAGGTACAGTAAAATTACGCTAATGCGTCGTTTTTTAATAACAATTCAGAAATAACTTCGATAAATCTCGGGTATAATATTATACGTACCTATTTAAAACTATATTATACTATATAGTATATATATTATATTGTTAATTATTATTAATTTTTATCGAAAATATTATATCATTACTAGCCAAATGTTTATATAATCTTATTATAGTATATTCTGATATACGGTTAAACTGTGTTAAAACGCTTTTAAAAAAACTGAAAAATCAGGCATAATAGATATGAAAAATATAAAAGTAATTAAAAAAATTCGCTGATGAAACGTTTCGCATTTCCTCGTTAAAACAAAAATTAACATTTTTTATTTGATGTACATATACGGCCGGTAGTCGGTCGTACGTACCTACATCTATTTGTAAATTTGTGTGTATATAATGACGAAAAACAAAATCTGAAAGAACATATAAAGAAGGCTCATTTATATGTACTCTTCTTATATACTGGGTGGATTTCTATAATAAATAAAAATTGATTTCACGCAGCCAGCCGCCGGAACGCCATATACATATATTATGCGAGATAATATACGCGTGATGTAATAATTAAGCTATCTATTATAAATATCGTATTGAAACATATTATATGTTTAGGTATACACTTTAAGCGAATTAACAGGAATTAATACGATTGTTGATATTTTAGAATAGCTTATACAACGACGGCAGTTTAATCGTATAAAACCAATTTTTTTTAGTATATACCTTATTGTGTTTATCTATGTATACTGTACCTTATTTATTTCGTCTGTACGATAAACAATTATGAACGTATGTATATAAACTTTTGTAATACTTTATCGCGAATCTCATTAATTAAGTATTATATGAAAAAAATTGGTTTTAAATTCAAACCGCCGTTTGGTAATCTATAATGAGTAATAATAATAATAATATTTTATAACATAATGGCTCACGTTTCTATTTTAAATTGACCGAACACGTCTCAATAATATTTTAGACGTTTATAATATAAATGCGTAGGTACTCAAATTATCGCAGTAATATTTAGCCTCCAAACCTCATCCAAAATTGGCTAATTTTTTTTCTGATATGGTTTATACCAGAATGAGTGAAATAACGAATTCAACAAAGCAAAATACATCTTCTGTATGAGATAATAATATTTCAATCACTTATTACTACCATCTGTCTAAAACTTTCATTATCTAGTCCTATACTACTACATCATCGACTAGCTTTAGCATCCATATCCATTCTAAGTGCACCACCTTAAACAAATGTTCTCAACAGCTACGTCTTCTTCTCCCGTTTAAACACGCTTAACTCAAAAATAAAATTCCCGCGTGTATAGACTGCTTCTCAGACCAATTTTGACTTATGAATTATGATATCCAACTATAGAGAGCTATCAAACCCATCAACATCAATTAAATTCGAAAATTTCAACCAAAATTACTTCGTATAAATTACTTAAATTCTATAAAGTATGTCACAAACTCATAAGAATGTCTGTATTTCACCGGTACAAAACGTTGTTAAATAATCTACAGACACCTACACTTGAATCTCCGCAATAGTCGCAATTAATTGATCTAAAAACTGTTCGTCCCCTTTATTGTTGACTGTACACAGAAGGTGACTAAAACGAACTTTGTGCCGTGACCTACCAATCAATAGGTCTTTAATTCTCCCTACTCCACATCAAAAAGTTCCATCATTGATAGATAACTCTTTCGCCTAAGTCCTCAGACTTTTTAAAATGTAGCTTATCAATTTATTTTATTATATAATACTCTTATGAGCATTATTTGTGATTATTGTAAAAAAAAAAATATACTTGCATACTTATTTATAATTACTACACACATAATATAATATGTTGACATATTGTGTATTATTAGATTGGGTAAAAATAACAAAATAATAATACTTACCTATCTTGCCATGCTTATCACCAGTATAATATTTTAAGTTGTACAGTTACTTTTATGTTTTTTAGAATAATATTATTTTAGTCATTGGGCTCAATGGTGCAATGTAATATAATTGGCACATACTGATATAAAAGCATATACATTTCAAAGTTGTCTTATTGCTAAATTATTTTGTACGATAATTTTTGATACATACAAAACAAAACAAACCGGTTTTTGCAAGCTTTAAACTAGCCCTGGGTCAAGAAGGGGAATCTCAATATTAGATGAGAGGGGAATAATATATATGATTACTCAATAACGGATTTGTTGCGATTTATATACTGACAAATTATACGTTTGCTAAAATAATGTATATAATAATAGCCGATATTAATGTGCACTCGGGCTTCGAAATTTTAAACAATTTATACATAGATTCAAGGTATATTATTATAAGTGCTTTGCTGTTCTATGATACTGCAATTTTCACAGTAGTTTTCAAGAGGGCGTCTACAAAAATATACATTGCTGACGGGTACATACGTTTATGTATAAAAAAAAAATATAATACCTCTATAGTTTGATTTACGATAATAATTGATAAACGTATATTTTTCCTACTAAATTATAATATTATATCAAAAAAAAATACATATACATAGATAGTATATCAGAGTGCGAAATACCTAAACGAGAAATCGCCTCTTCACACCCACCCACCCACCCACCCACCCACCGATGGACGCCCTTGTCAAAACGAGCGTTTATCGCAATTTAAATGGTGTACAATCAAGCGAGTTTTGAACCACATGAATAAATATTTCGATATCTGTTGCAGCTATTTTACTCTGTGGCGGGCAGATAGGTGCTGCAGATGATTTGTCATTGAAGCCGAAAAAGAGAAAGGACACCGAAATTTAAACCGATGTTATAGCTGTAGAAACTGTAAGTACATATTTTATGTATTATGTATACCGTGTAACAACACTACCAACCTATATATTATATAAATATACGCTGTGTGTAAACTCTATATCCGAAAATATAGGTACACAATTTATGTATAATATTACACGCAGCTACATCATATTATATTTACGTGGTTGAGAGGATTTCAAAGGAGGCGATAAAGTTAGGTTGTATTCTATATGACCTATAAACCATTTTTTTGTAATCTATCATTTCATTATTTACTGTTTTACAAACTTATATCCCTGCAGGCTACACCACTGAATAATTATCCAGTATAAATATTATAACAATATAGAACTGCATTTGAAAGTAATTATTAACGCGTTGATTTCAAGCTTACTGCAATGGTATAATGAGCGTTTATTTTTATATGTTTATATACTTCTGAAATTATATTTCCCTGACCTATGCCCTCTTATTCTGCATTGAGTACGGCTCCGGTGCAGCTATCATTTATACACTTGTCAGGGATGGTCAACCCAGAGTTACTAGAGAGACAGGATTTAAGAATTCAAAATTTAGCGAGCTAAAAAATATAGAAAACAGAAAAAAAATGATACTATAATAATATAGTAAAATAAATTCGCTCATTATATTTACATGTTTTAATGTTTTTTTTTAAAGAAAACCGTATTAATACAATAAAATAACATATATAAACGATACAATTGAATAGGGTAATTCGAAAATGTAAAACGGTCCATATAAAAAAAAGTACGCCTATATGATATTCGTGTGAATCTCACGACAGTATAACGTATCGTAGTTATTCGTTTCTATTATTGGAACGTATATAACACAGACATATTATAATGAACAAACGTGACAATATACATTTTTGTGTCGGCGAGAATTTTGTAGCGACAGTCCGCGATGATGGGGGGCCCTAGACTTATTTAATAAGCGTTTGCTGCGGTGCGGTGCGCGTGTTGTGTGGAAGGTTAGGTTTTAACGCGTAAAATCGTAAAATAATTCGGCCCGACAGTGCGCGAAGTCGGTGCCGGTTCAAGGTCCCCGCCGAGTTCGACAACGGCGCACGCGTGGAGGCGACGCGAGAGTACGATTTTTTTTTACAATTTTTATTTTTATTTTTAATGGGTTCTGGTTTAAGAGAGAAGGCGCGTACGCGTACGGAGGGCCGCAGCGCAAAAGACAGATGAACGACGGCGCGAGAGAGAGAACGAGAGAGAGAGACGAAGAGACGGAGAGAGAAAAATTATTATAGGCGGCCAAAGACCAAGGTCAAAACTGGTTTGGTTTTTGGCGTAGGTCTGGGTCTTGTGCTGAAAAAAAAATTTTAAACAAACCGGAATGCGGTCTTAAAAAAAAAATAAATAAAATAATAAATATAAGTATAAAATAAAAAGCCCGACGTACATGCGTTTTCGACTAATGTCGCCGTCTGCGCCGCAGCAATAGCAGCGTGTGTGCTCGCATCTTCGACAAAAAGAGCGAAACGAAAAGAGCGTAAAAAAAAAAATAAAAAAACGACCAAAGCAATAAATACATAAATTGCATCCATCGGGCAAGAAAATAAAAAAATAAAAATAAAAAAACGGCTGCGGGAACACGACCGGTTTGCGACCGACCGGCGGCCTACCCGCCCGCCTGACCTGACCTTACTTCACGTGCATTCGGTTGCCCGAGCTCCGCACCGTCGTCGCGTTATGATATTATTATGTGTGTGTGTGTGTCGTTCCAAAATAACAAACACCACCACCGTAAGTACACACATTATAATGGACCATCTGCGACGACCGGGGGGGGGGGAGGACTCGTGTAAAAAACCGGTGAGCGGGTTGGCGTGATTGTTTTTTTTTTTTAGGTTGTAATTTTTAAGTGCCGAAAAAAAAATTATAATAATAATAATAATAAATACGCGTCGTGCTCGTTCGACTTGCTCGTAACGTTTTATCCCGCCGAGATAATGTTGTTATATATATATATATTATTATGAACTTATATATAGGTATATATTATTATGAACTTATATAGGTATATTGTGTATTGTGTTTACGCGGCCAACACTGCGGGGCCCCCAAAGTGTCGATAAAAATTATGCACTACCTGTATTATAATATATTATTATTAGTGTATAACGTATATGTATATACTATGATAAAACGGTCGTCGACATGACGTGTGACTGGACCGTAAAACGATATAATCTTGCGCCGGTTCGATAACCCTGTCGATTCGTGTGCGTATTTTATATACGGTGGCTTATATACGTGTACCTATAAATATTTAGTGTGCACACTGATATTATAACTACCTAAAATACCTGTGCTTGATATTGCGCATTGTGGGTTAGGTTAGGTATGGTTATGTATTGTACGACGGTAAATTTATGTTGCGCGTTCCGATTGACACGAGACCTGCAGGTGTGAGAATATTATAATATATAGTGTTTCTCTTATCGTTATTTATTAATTAACGATTATATATACCTTTTTGCAGATTTTCACGTCCCTCGCTAATTTATTTCACGCCCCCGTTTTTTGTATAAATTTCTATTTTTTACGGGTAAACACGAATTGTAGCCAAGCATATAGGTATTATATGTCGTATATATAAATAAAAAATATATTCGACGACAACAGAACATAATATAGTAACAAATCATCGACTACATATTTTATGGGTTTCGAAACAATTGCGATAAATGCATAAAAATTGGAAAGTAGAAATAAATACAAACAATAGTATATACTATTATTAAGTCCAAAGCCAACGTTATAAAATTTGATTTCTGCAGTTATTATTATATTAGATAATACTAAAAAAGCTCTGGGGATTAAATAACGATTATTATTATGTAATTATTATACATGCGAATGTGTAAGTTTTAAAAAGCATAAATACGCATGAATATTAATTTATTGACGGTAGGTATTTGATGTTAAAAAAATAAATAAAAACAAATTAAGTAATAGATCCGTTCGAATGCATAATGAGTGTCTGAAATGAAAAAAACCTTCTTAAAACTCGCAGATAACATATTTATATTAACACCGCGGTTTGGCATTGGCTAATACGATATCACGCATCGCCTTTGTACGATATTATGGCTTGTTTACATCAAAGCACCTCTGACCTAAACGAAATTCTCAGCCAATTTAATCGAAATTGGACTTTCTTCATTCGGTGTGCAATTTTTTATACATTATGCTTAATATATATAAATTTAAATATAATATATATTGTTACAATACAACGATGCAGCCTGCTATACGCTATAATGGATTTTTCAAACGCGAATAACAATATAATATATTATTAATATGTAGGTTTTATAAATTATACTATTCACCAACTCCTGTGACTAATTATTATTTAATTGATATTTACTACTCCATCGTTTTAATTATATGTATTCGCGTTTCCGTACGTCATGTAATAATAATTATAAAATATATTTGAATATCTATTGAAATATTGTAATGTTATATCTTTGCCGTGTTGAATGGAAATGAGTCGACTGCGTGTCTAGTATGATATTTTCTTGATTCGAAACCTAATGAGAAAAATTTAATATTATAATAATAATATATTATAAAATACGCAACCGAACGACAGCTGGATGCAGCAGATGGAGTTCCTATTATGACGATAATTGTTTTATTTAAATAATATATTGTAGAATCTTGCACGTGCAATTGAAAAATTTCAAAAATGTACATTAAACTCACGAACCATACACTTATATACTATACATATATAGTGTATTGGCTTATAAAGTTCCCAACTTTAAAGTTTTGATCGCGTCCAGACTTTAACGCGTTTTACCGATGAGTATATAATTTTCATTGACGTGTAAGTGTACAAACATAGAGCCAAAGGCCAACAGATTTATATAAAATGTATAACACGCTAATATTCATTAACATATTGTTTAGATGATCGTGAAGAATGGGCTATATATGTTATATATATATTTTTGTTTTTTTTAGTGTTTTGGCTCTGTATTTTGCACAAAACTAGCGTAGTATAGTAGATCGTAATTTTTAATTATCATTAGATACACATGTAACGTTTAATACAACCGCGATGACATTAATGGCTAGTGGAAAAAAAATAAATATTTTTTAGTGTAAAACTTGTTTTGTATGAAAATCGAAATTGAACACATTACCCTTGGACAATACAAGTTAGCCAATTTATATTTTAATATTTAGACCTTGCAGCTAGGCTTGTTAAATCATTAATTTTAACAGCAGATATCTACTTAAAAAGTCGACATTGATGATGAATTTATTTTAAGTGTGCAGTGCGTACCTTTTCATCTATACATTATACTATTTACTTATTAACACAATTTGCTATTTTAAAATTGTAAACTATTTCTTAAAAAATTATTTATAAAGTATTTTAAAACTCAAAATAATAATTGTTTATATAATATGGTATCAAACTGATACTAATAGGTATAGAAGTAAATATTTAGCTGAAAAATAATTATTATCAGTTCTAAAAGTTTTTGTGTTTGATACCTATATACCTACTCACCTCTTTGATGAACATATTTTTCTATAACTTTTTTGATAATTAAGTAATATTATAATTTAATTATTACGAGTAATAACTTTGAGTTTATTCGACATTTTCTAGACTTAGAATAAGCAGAATAGAAAAGAATTTTTAACTAATAATTTTTCATAACTAATAAACTATCTAATAACATAATAATAACAAAAAAAAAAAAACCAAATAAAAACTTTTAATAGGCATATACTTAATAAATTGAAAACTGTAAAAATTATAAATCAAATTAATTTCTGTCTACACTTAATTAATAAAAATACTAAATTATTTAAGTAACTTTAATCACAACTCTTAAGTATAATTAATAACAGCCAATATAAAAACACTCAAAATAATAAAGAATTAAAATATAAAAAATGTTGAATGGTTTCTTTTTATATAATTACATAATAGAAATATACAAAGTATACAAACATAATATAAATAGGAGCTGTAATTATTTTGATCAATTAAAAGTTTTTGTTATTTTTAAACAGTAAGTATGCGTATAATAATTTTAAATATTTTGTACATTTTAAAATGCTCATAACGACGAGTTTCTTTATTAAACAATTTTTTTTTTTTTTTTTTGACGGATCCATTCACCGTTATTTTAAAATTATCAAACTATAAAATGGGTTATTGTAAACATAACATTTTTGCTATATTGTACATATTTTGTAAGACGGCGACAATTCATGCGGATGTCGCGTTCTCTTATAAGAATCAAATACGCAACAGAATATATTGTGATAAGATTCCTGTGCAAAACGTGCGGAAAAAATAAAGACATGTTGTGTTTGCTATAAAAATTATACGCGTGATAGGTTTGTGGCTTGTCAAACGAAAACATCATAAACTCGGTAAACAATTTTCGAATAACGCACAATAAAAGATCACGGAACGTTCGGGAAGCAGCAACGTGGAAACGGCTGCAGCTTAATAATATAATATGCGTATTATGATAATTATTATAATGCATTCGTATACAGATTTGATTTTATAACGAAAATAGGTACCCACCACATTTTTTTTTCGGAAACTATTACGCAATAATGTTATGATAATTGTATAAATTATTTTATAGTTGCACAAAGGATGTGCAGTATGCACACACGTGCCATTATCGAATACGAATATATGTGTCGTAACGTAATATGAATAATAAATAATAATACAATTTTGTTTTTTGTTTCTATGCATGATATTATACGCAATTGAATATTCAAACTATATGAGCACCGATCGCATACGACTGCGTCGTCGTCGTCGTCGTGATCGAGTGCTATAACGTACATTGTGTATATTTTATATGCAGGAAGATGTCTTCCTGGGCCACGACAAATATGCAACGTGCAATACTAATATTGGGTATAAATGTATAATCTATAATGACAATATAAAATATACGAATACAATCGGCGAATAAAATGCGAATAATGCAGTCAATAACGTTATTATTGTTGACGATTTGAAATAAAAACGTTATATAATACGCGCACCGAACTGTCGAATAGTGCATCAAACTCACAAAATACATAGTTTTCGTTAAAATAATATATTATATGTGTAATATGTATTAATTATTATTAGAGTCAGAAGTGATAATTGACCAAACGTATGCGCCCGTACGTTTTTTTCGAATTAATCGAATTTCGTTTAAATATTTTTCAATAATTCACTAAAACTTAGTAGAATGTCTTTTCTAATTATAATAATCAAACGCTGAAGAACCAACCGTATAGTTATTTTAATTATTATACGTCATACAAGTTTCTAAACCTACAGGGATTAGAAAGTTTATGAATTTTCGAGTTTGTTCATCTTCATCCTAGAGGAACAAAATCATTAATTTCCATTTCGATTTTTAAAATATTTGAACACAAGTTTCGTCTAGGTTAGCTTTAGTTATAGAACGTTAAAACGTTTACTGCAGCAGTAGAATATACGTTGAAATAAATTATCGTCGATATGTACCTATATATTACATATTACTCTATTGTATT